>NW_024412388.1:100347358-100364671 GCF_014898765.1 Herpailurus yagouaroundi | reverse complement strand
CCCCGGTCTATGTGCCAATCCAGGATCATACATTGTATTCGTGTCTCTTTCATCTCTATGATTTGGGAACAGTTACCCAGCCTCTCTTTGCCTTAGTGCCTCACTTGGTAATATGAAAGGAAAGTCAGAGATAACCAGACATTTGAGTAAACCCTAAAACATTAAGAAAAAGACTAAAACAAACAAGTAAGCAAAAGAGACTTGGAAGAAATGGCTACAACACAGGAACCGGAATAAAACATTTAACATAGTTAAGTAGACTTCTCGGGGGAATTAGAGGTTTACAACAATGAAATAAGCGAAGGATGATAGAATGAAGGACCCTTACAAATTAAAAATATGACATAAAAAAATTTCCTTGAGGGGCGCCTGGGTGGCGCAGTCGGTTAAGCGTCCGACTTCAGCCAGGTCACGATCTCGCGGTCCGTGAGTTCGAGCCCTGCGTCAGGCTCTGGGCTGATGGCTCAGAGCCTGGAGCCTGTTTCCGATTCTGTGTCTCCCTCTCTCTCTGCCCCTCCCCCATTCATGCTCTGTCTCTCTCTGTCCCAAAAATAAATAAAACGTTGAAAAAAAAAATTTCCTTGAAAGACTAGAAGATAAAGTCAAGGACACCTCACAGAAACTCAAATGAACAAAAATACAAAGAAATAGAAAACAGTAAGGAAAAAATAACAGATTTAGAGAATCAGCCCCAAAGGTCCAACATCAGGCTAATAGAAGTTTCTAAAAGAGAAAAGAATTAAATCAGAGGAGAGATTATAAAAAATATCACAAGAATATTTCCCCAAACTCAAGCACGCATCTTCAGAATGAAACAGGACATGGACTGTGTTACAGAGAATGAACAAAATCCCACACCAAGTCACTTTATGTTGTTAAATTTCAGAACACTGTGGCTAAAGGAAAGATCCTATATTTTTCTGGAGAGAAAGAGAGGCCTGTACAAAAGATCAGGAATACGAAAGTTACCAGGCTTCTCAACAATAACACTGGAGGCTAGACTATGATGAAAATATGCATTAAAAACTTGGACAGAAACTTATTTTTAATCTAGAACTCTATATCTAGCTAAACTATTAATCAAACGTGAGGATAGAATAATTCATTTTGGGACATGCATGGATTTAAAAATAACCTCATACATATTCTTTTTGAAGAAGGTACTGGAGAATGCACTCCAAAAAAAATGAGTAAATTAAAAATAAAGAAAAAAAACTTGATCTCTAAGAACTTGGGCTATAACATAGGGAGCGTTGAAAGGAAATCATAGGGAAATAACCATGTCACAGTCTTAGAGAAAAACTAGTCCAGTTTGGAAAAGTACAGAGGACTTTCAGAAGGACTAGGAAATATCCAAGGGCAAAAAAATAGAATAGATGTGTGTGAGCATATGAAAACTATTCGTAGGAATGTGGCATAATTATTAGAGGATTTAATTAAAAGAAGCAATATGGAAATAGATAGGCTAAATTTTTAAAGGTAATCAACTCCAGGGGGAAGGAAATGAAAAAATAAGCATGGCTTGGGCATCTACTGTATTCCAGGCTTTATTCTTTAAGCTCCATGAGTCTACAAACAATTTCTGTTTTATTTATCATCGTATTCTCAGCACAGATTGCAGTGCCTGGCACATACTAGGAACTAAATAAATATTCCTTGAATGAATGCATAACAGGGCTAGGTCCTAGGTGGGGAAGAAAGAGAGCCAAAATGAAGTAGACAGAGTCCCTGCTATTTAGGAGATCACAATTGAAAACAAATACTCTTCAAATACCCAAGCCAGTATTCTGCTTTATTGGATTGTTCAAGACGTAGAGGGGATAAAGAGTGGGAAGAGACTGCTGTTTGGAGCCCAAGCTTTAAGTTGTCTGTGACTTATGTTGGCAGGAGATTTAGTTCCAATGTGGCCAACGTAGTATGTTTGAATCTCAAGAGAAGTACTCAGCAAGCAGATTGCTATAGAGTAACAACTGATTGTATTAGATTGTTTACTCCATTCTTCTTTCTCTCTCTTTACTTGAGTTTAATAATATGACAAAGTTGTTTATGTATCCAGAGTATATAAAGTAGGTCAACAGGAAGAAAAACCAGCCAATTTAAAAAATGGGCAAAAATTTGAACAGACAGTTCCCTGAAGAGAATAGATAGATGGCAGTTAAGCACATAAAAGGTGTTAAACATCACTAGGTATTAGGGAAATGCAAATTAAATTACAAAGAGATATCACTAGACACCTGTTAGAATGGCTAAAGTAAAAATATTAGAAGTACCAAGTGTGAATAAGGATGTGGGTAACAGGATCTGTCGTCACTACTGATGAGAATACAAGACGGCACAACTATTCTGGAAAACAGCTAAGCAGTTTCTTACAAAGTTTAAACATACACTCATCACACAATCCAACAATTCTACTTATGGGCGTTTGCTGTAGAGAATTGAAAACTTATGTTCCTGCAAAAATTGTACATGAATGTTTATAGCAGCTCAGCTTCTAATCCCCCAAACTAGAAAACTAGTACATAAAATGGAATGTTCAGCAGCAAAAAAGGAACAAGCTAGTGATACACACAGTAACATAGATGAATCTTGAAAGCATTACTCTGAGTGGAAGAAGGCAGTCTCAAAGGCTACATAGTGACTTCTACTTCTAGGAAATAGAGTAGATGTATTTTTCCCTATTCCTCCAGAGAATTAGCTTGGAAATTATAAAACAAACATAAAAAGACTCTGAGAGTTGAGAGAAGAAGACAGACCAGCTATGGACCTTGAGACTTGAAGAACAAAGAGTTGAACATTCTAGGATTTTTTTTTTTTTTTTTTTTTTTTTGCCTCGTATATCCAAGAATAAACGCTGAAGAAGCTGGCAACCTGGAAATTCCAATGGGTGCAGGCCCAAAAAATCCTAACAAAAGCCTGCCCTCTCTAGCCAAGTGGTCAGGTGGAGGGCAACCTCACAAGAGAGAAAACTTTTAGAAATTAACTGCTCTACTTTAGATAAGCACCATAGGCAAAACTATAGTTCCTATGTGAGCAAAGGTCAGATAGGGAGCCTAAACTCTCATGTCTAACAGGCTATAACAAGGCTCCCCTCTTGCTTCCCATTGAGGTAACGTCAGAAATAGCGTAGAGGCAGGATTTTCATCACTACCCGATGGTGTAGAGGTCATCCAACCCTATGGTGTCTCTGGTGGCCATGTGGGGAGTAGTAATGAAGCAGCCTTATCCCTCCCAGCCAAGAAGATACCACAGAGTGGAGGCACAGTGGGGAGCTGGAACCCCTACCTTTGCCCTACAGTAATGACGAGCATAACACCTCAGGTGTCAGCCAGGGCCAAGTGAGGGACCTGGTTTTCTACCTCTACGTAATCATAATGAAGTGGCTCCCCTTCGCCCTTCCCCACCTCTTTCCATCTTGGAGTAGTGTCAGAGACAGCCAGCTAAAACAGAAGGCTTAAATAAGATCACGAATTTCATAACTTAATACTCTAAATGTCCAGGTTTTAATAGAAAATCGCTCATCATACCCAAGAACCATGGGGGTCTCAAACTGAATGACGAAAGGCAAGCAGTAGATGCCAACACTAGGATGACAGAAATTTTGAGTTATCTAAAAAAGGTTTTATTTTTTTAATTATCTAAAAAATATTTTAAACTAGCCATCATAAAAAAAAACCAATTATGAACACACATTAAAAACAAACGAAAATATAAAGAGTCTCAGAGAAAAATAGAAAGTCTCGATGAGGAAATAGAAGGTATAGAGATGAACCAAATGGGTATTTTGGAACTGAAAAATACAATAACTAAAACTAAATGCTCAATGAATGAACTCAATGAGAAGATAGAAGGGAAAGAGGAAAAAACCAGTGAGCTTGACAATAAAATAAAAATTACCCAAATTAGCATCAGTCTAAACAACAGAGGGACAACACAAAGAAAATGACAGAACCTCAGGACCATAACAAAGGATGTAACTCGTGTCACTGGAGTCCCAGAAGAAGAGCAGGAAAAGGGCAAGGCTGAAAAAGTACTAAAGGAAATAATGGCTGAAAAATTAACAAATCTGGAAAAATACTGAAACCTACAGATTTGAGAAGCTGAGTGAGCTCCAAACAGGATAAAAATTTAAAAGCCCGTGACAATACATATCTCGGTAAAATTTTAGAACACTAAGACAAAGAAAAAAAAATCTAAAAACAGACCTAGAAACAATGGCTAGAGGGGGCAAAGAATTCGATTGACAATGGGTTTCTCATCAGAAACCATGAAGGTCAGAAAGAAGTGCCACGTTTTTTTTATATGCTGAACAATGTCAACCCAGAATCCTATATCTAAGAAAATAGTCTTCAGTAATGAAGGGAAAATAAAGACATTCTTATATGAAGTAAAACAAAAGGAAATTTCGTTAGAAATTTCATTAGAAATTTCATCCCTAGAAGGATGGCTAAAGGAAGTTCTTTAACAGAAGAAAATGATTTAAAAAAAAAAAAAAAAAAAGAGGAATCTTGGAACATCAGGGAGAATAAAGAACATGGTAAGCAAAATTAGGGGCAAACAACCCTCTTAAGTCTTCTAAATTGAGTTTGATAATTGAAGCAAAAATTATAATACTTCTATTGTGGTTCTAAGTATGTAGAGGGAATATTTAAGAACAGTATACTATAAAGGGAAAAAGATATAAAGGGAGGGAAGATTACTATGCTTTCCTTGAACTGGTGAAATGATGGCACGAGTAATACCAAAAGCAACCACTAAAAAAAAAAAAACCTACATAAGGAGAGACATTCAAAAACAGTATAGGTAAATAAAGGTGGAATTCAAAAAAGTGCTTAAGTAAGGCACAGGAATACAGAAAAAAGAAAACAGAGACATGAAAAGCTGACAAACAGAAGACAAAAAATAAAATGGAAGGCTTAGTTCCTTGCATTTCAATAATTACAGGGGTGCCTGGGTGGCTCAGTCATTTCAGCAGCCAACTCTTCATTTTGGCTCAGGTCATGGTCTCACGATGGTCATGAGATCAAGCCCAGCATAGAGCCCGTTTGAGATTCTCTCTCACCCCCTCCCTCTGCCCCTCCCCCCACTTGCTTGTGTGCTCTCTTGCACTCTGTCTCTCAAAAACAAATTACATTAAATAGCTATATGCAAAACAATGAAACTGGACTCCTTTCTTATGCCAAAAATACACTCAAAATAGATTAAAGCCCTGAATGTGAGAGCTGAAACCATAAAATGCTTAAAAGAGAACATAGGCAGTAATTGCTTGAAAATGGCACTTTGCAACATATTTCTGGATATGTTTCCTCAGGCAAGGGAGACAAAAACAAAAATAAACTATTGGGATTACACCAAAATAAAAAGCTTTTGCTCAGCAAAGGAAATCATCAACCAAACAAAAAGCAACCCAGTAAATGCTATTTCCATTTTTGCAAACGGTATATCTAATAAGGGGTCAATATCCAAAATATATAAAGAACTTATACAACTCTTCACCACCACCCCCACCCCCCACCTCCAAATAATCCAGCTAAACATGGGCAGAGGATCTGAATAGACATTTTTCCAAAGAAGACATACAGATGGCCAACAGACACATGAAAAGATGTTCAACATCACTAATCATCAGAGGCCAATGCAGGGCTCAAACTCATGAACCATGAGATCATGACCTGAGCCGAAACCAAGAGTCAGACGCTCAACCGACTAAGCCACCCACGTGCCCCACCACAATCAATTTTAGCCCACTCTTATTAATTTCCAAAAAACCCCTATATCCTTTATCAGTCACACTCATTTTGCCCCAACTGTCCTCCGTGCCCCACCAGTCCTATGCCTAACACTTATCTACTTTCTGTCTCAATAAATTTGCCTATTCTGGACAATTCATGCCCACGTGATTATTGACAAGGTACAAGAACAGTTTAATGGTTCACTCTTTTAAAAATAAGTTTATTTGGGGCACCTGGGTGGCGCAGTCGGTTAAGCGTCCGACTTCAGCCAGGTCACGATCTCGCGGTCCGGGAGTTCGAGCCCCGCGTCAGGCTCTGGGCTGATGGCTCGGAGCCTGGAGCCTGTTTCCGATTCTGTGTCTCCCTCTCTCTCTGCCCCTCCCCCGTTCATGCTCTGTCTCTCTCTGTTCCAAAAATAAATAAACATTGAAAAAAAAATTTTTTTTTTAAATAAAAAAAGTAAAAAATAAAAAATAAGTTTATTTATTTGAGAGAGCGGGTGAGGGAGAGAGTGCATGCTCATGAGCAGGAAAGGAGCAGAGAGAGAGAGACAGAAAATCTGAAGCAGGCTGTGCGCTGTTAGCCCAGAACCTGACACGGGGCTTGAACTCACAAAAGATGAGATCATGACCTCAGCAGAAGTCAGTCTCTCAACCAACTGAGCCACCCAGGCGCCCCCAATGGTTCACTTTTTTTTTTTTTAACAAATAATGCTGGAAAAAATGGACATCAGTAGGCAAAAAAAATTTTTTTAACGAGTCTCAATGTAACTCTCACACCTTTGGAGAAAATTAACTCAAAATGGCTCAATGCCTTAAATGTCAAACATAAAATTATAAAACTTTGACACACAAAAAATAGAAAATCTTTGAGACCTAAGACTAGGCAAAGAGTTCTTAGACTTGACACCAAATTCATAACTCATGGAAGGAAAACTTGATAAATAGAACTTAATAGCAATTTAAAATGTTTGCTTTGCTCCTGTTAAGAAGATAAAAAAAAGACAAGCTATAGAATGGAGGGAGGTAATATTTGCTAACTAGATATCCAACCAAGAGCTAGTGTCCAGAATGTATAAAGAACTCTAAAAAATCAACAGTAAAAAGAGAAAGCGATCTAATTAGACCATGGGCAGAAGACATGTATAGACATCGCCCTGAAGAAGATAATCAGATGGCAAACAAGCACTTGAAGGATTGTTCAACATCAATAACCATTAGGGAAATGCAAATTAAAGCTGTGAGGTATCACCACATAGCTATCAGAATGGCTTCTAGAAAAGAAAATCGTGGCAACACCGAATGCTGGCAAGGATGCGGAGGAATTGGATCACTCATATATTATACTCCGGGGCATTTATCCTAGAGAAATAAAAGCAAGTTTTCACAGGAATACCTGTACCCCGGGGGCCTGGGTGGCTCAGTCAGTTAAGCATCCAACTCTTGGTTTCCGCATTGGTCATAGTCTCACAGTTCGTGAGTTCGAGCTCCTCATTGGGCACAATGCAGAGCCTGCTTGGGATTCTCTCTCTCTCTCTCT
Source organism: Herpailurus yagouaroundi (assembly GCF_014898765.1). Taxonomy (NCBI): domain Eukaryota; kingdom Metazoa; phylum Chordata; class Mammalia; order Carnivora; family Felidae; genus Herpailurus; species Herpailurus yagouaroundi. The sequence continues at coordinate 100,357,403 of NW_024412388.1, read as the reverse complement.
CTCTGCCCCTTCACAGCTCGCTCTTTCTTTCTCAAAATAAAGAAATAAGCTTTTTCTCTTGCTCTTTCTCTCTCAAAATAAATAAATAAGCTTTTTAAAAAAAATCCGTGCACTCACGTTTATACAAATACTCATGTATTTGTAATAGACAAAACCCGGAAACAATCCAGCGGCCCTTCGAAGGGTGAATGTTAGACACACAGTGGTGCCTCCAAATCATAGAATATCACTCAGCAGTGAAAAGGAACCACCTATCAATACACAGAAACAGCTTACGCAGCTCTGGAGAATTCCGCTGAGAAAAAGACAGTCCCGAGAGGTTACATACTGTATGAGTTCTTTCATGTAACAGTCTTGAAATGGCAAATTTTAGAAATGGAGAATGGATTCGTGGGTGTCACAGGTGGGGTAGGGTGGGAGAGAAGTGGGTGTGGCTATGAAGGGCAATAGGAGAGATTGTTGTGGGTTTGGAAATGTCTATAACTTGACCCTGTCCCGTCAGTGTTCTGGCTGTGGTATTACACTATCGTTTTGCAAGCCAGTACCGTTAATGGATTAGTCGAAAAAGGGTACATGGAATCTCTATATTATTCTTTACTGCTGCATGAACCCACGTTTGCCTCAAGATTAAAAATTTAATGTAAAACAAGCTTACATACTGTCTCATTCCATTTATAGGACGTTCTTGAGAAGACCAAGCTATGGAGACGGAGAACAGCTCAGTGTTGTCAGAGGTTAGGAGAAGGTGAGGGTGGGTGTGACCAAGAAGGCAGAGCCCCAGGGAGAATTTTCCGCTGATGGGATGTGTTCGGTACCCTGCTTGTGGTGGTGGTTATGTCAATCCATATATGTGTTGAAGTTCGTAGACCTACATGCCAAAAAGAAAGGCCATTTTATTTATTTATTTTTTTTATTTTTTTAAATTTTGTTTTCAACGTTTATTTATTTTTGGGACAGAGAGAGACAGAGCATGAATGGGGGAGGGGCAGAGAGAGAGGGAGACACAGAACCGGAAACAGGCTCCAGGCTCTGAGCCATCAGCCCAGAGCCCGATGCGGGGCTCGAACTCACGGACCGCGAGATCGTGACCTGGCTGAAGTCGGACGCTCAACCGACTGCGCCACCCAGGCGCCCCAAGAAAGGCCATTTTAAACGTATAATCCAAACATATACTATTAGTAACATATGCAGCCCATTTGTTTTTTTTTACAGTGCTTCGGTGAGTTTGGTTGGATAATAACAGCAGTTTAGATTTGCTTCCCTCTTTACTGGCTTGGACGATGTTCAATGTAGGACAGCGGGAAGGGCATAAAACGTGGAGTCAGACAGTCTGGTATTGTATCTTGGCTACGCCGTTTATTGGGTGCGTGATCTCGATCCTCATGATTTCATGTGTAAAGTGAGGCTCCTACCCACATCGCAGGGTTATTTTGCGGCTTCAGTGGAACGAGAGGGCCTCGACGTATTGTAGGAGGCCCCGAAATCTGTAAGGATGCCACGCCTTTTTTGTAGAAAATAAATTGTAGGCTTCGAACATAGCTGTATGGCTCCTTAACAATGTGTGTGAACACTATGGCGGCTGATACAATAAAAACATCTAATTGAAAGTTAGCTTTATGCTTTTTAGGTTATTTTCAAGCACAAGGGTCTTTTACACTTGAAAGTGAGTATACTTGGATATACTTGAGGTCCTTTATACGCGAAAGTATCGGAGATACGTGAGATGATGTCTGCTTAGTACTTGACGAGAGTTCAGAAGCAGGAGGAGGAGTAGCTGTGGAAGCAGAAGTAGGAGTTTAGTAGTAGGAGTAGAGTTAGTTGAAGCAGCAGAAAAAGAAGGGGCTGAAGAAGTAGGAGTCGTAATAACAGCGGTGATCGTGATAATAATATTAATAGCAGCCATAGTGGCAATAGTCGTGGTAGTAGTGATTGGAAAAATCGTGGCCACTGTCGTTGGAGTCCTATTTTCACATGCACTGTTTTCAAGTTTTAAAAAAATGTTTCATGTTTATTTTTGAGGGAGAGAGAGACAGAGACAGAGACAGAGAATGAGCAGGGGAGGGGCAGAGAGAGAGGGCGACACGGACTCCGGAGCAGGCTCCAGGCTCTGAGCTGTCAGCGCGGAGCCCGACGCGGGCCTCGAACTCAGGAACCGTGAGATCGTGAGCGGGGCCGAAGCGGACGCTTAACCGACTGAGCCCCCCCAGGCGCCCCTCACGTCTGCTGTTTTATGTGGTCCTCCCAGCATCCGTGAGGGGTGAAGGGCAGAGCTTGTACGCCCCATTCTACAATGAGAACTCGAAGGGGGCGGGAGGGTGCCTCCTTTTCCAAGATCTTGTGGTTTGAAGTTGCCACAGCTGAGAGGAGAGCCCAGGTCTTCCTCCTCGGAAAGCATGGCCTAGAGAAGCCAGGGAAGGTGGCCGTCGTAGCCCTCTCGGGCTGTTACAACAAACCACCACGGATTGGGATAGCTTAAACAACAGATCTCTCTCTCTCTCTCTCTCTCTCTCTCTCTCTCTCTCTCTGTTCTGGAGGCTGGAAGTCTGGGATCCAGCTGTCCGCTGATTCAGGGTCTGGAGAGGTGTCTTCCCAGCTTGCAGATGGCCGCCTTCTTGCTGTGTCCTTGTCTGATACAGAACCCTCTGGTCTCCTCTTCTTATAAGGGCACTGACCCCATCATGGGAACCCCACCTCATGACCTATTCTGCACCAAATCACCTCCCATAGGCCCCACCTCCAAAACCACGACGTTGGGAATTAGGGCTTCGGCATAAGAATTTCGTGGCGGTGGCAAGGGTGGGGCGTGGGGGACGCAAACGTTCAGTCCGTAGCAGCAGCCCTATTTAGTGTCTGAGGGATATATTCTACACCCAGGGATACTGGTACTTGACCTTGCACTCAGCGGTCCCACCGTGTTGTTAAGCAGAACAAGTGGCCTCCCAGTGTGCTCCCTGTTGCCTGCCTCGGCCGGGGCAAGTAAGCCCATTTGCCTTGGAAGCCAGCCAGGCAGGAGAGAGAGAGTCAAGCTAGTGGGAGCTGTGTCTTCAGGAGGAAGCCTTCCCCCTCAGGCTCCTCTGGGAGGTGGTCCAGGCCCTGTGATGGCCAGATCCCTGGGGCAGCCCAGCCCACCTACCAGAAAGGCCATGGCTCCGGGCACAGGAGGCCTGCGCCCGGGTGACGGCCTCAGCACTGATGCCAACACCTCTGCAGGAAAACAGGTGGGCTGGGCTTGCCCTCGCCCGTCTAGCCCCCGTGTCCTGAGATTCACCTCCCCAAGATTACAGTACCTACAGCGGTGCAGGGGCCGCTGGAAGCAGCCGGTCGGCGGGGCTGGGGTCGGCCACCCGCTCTGTGCTCGGAGACGACAAAGAGAAGGCGCAGCCTGGGCAGAGAGGGGGTAGCAGAGGGAATGCCGTGTCATCTGATCCATAGCTGATTAATCCTTTGAAAATGTGCTCTGGGGACATGTCCGTGAAGGACGTCACTGAGGTGGGGGAAGAATGTGGCCTGTTGTCTGGGCCCGGGACACAAAGGCCTATCTGTGCGCACGTGGGCACTGGGATCCAGGCCGGATCAGCTGCTCTGGTTTCCTCCTTCGTCTTCACAATACGACTACAGAGTTACAGTCTGCCCTTCTACCCCCGCCCCAGGAGAGCTGGGCAGTGGGATTTCTGCCCACTGGGTTCCTGCTGAGCACAGCCAGCAAGGCCAGCCTCCCGGCCCACTTGGCTCCTGGTGAGTCTAGAATTTCAACAGGCTGCATCTCCCTGCCCTCATTTACTGCCCTCTCTCGTCTTCCCTTTCTGTTGCCCTCCCCGGCACATGTGTGAGTGGCAGATCCAGGGTGATCTGGACCCAGCCGGTCACCGGGGAGCCAAGCCTGGAAGCCCGAGAGATACCCAGCTGGGTGGCGGCCAGCCGTGGCTCAGGGTCACTCTAAAAACAACTTTGCTCGGGCCGTGGGGCAGCGGCTGCCCTGGCTCCACCACCCTGATCCCTAGGAAACCGGGCAAGGGACGGTCTCCCCTGGCCGGAGCCCCTGCCGACACCCAGCAGGGAACCAGGGTGGCATCAGCATCAGAAAGCCTGGATTACACAGTGGTGCAGGCAAGGTTCTTAACCCCCCGGGAGTGTCGCTTTCCTCGTTTATGGAAAATGAGGATCGTAGTTCATGCGCCGTGCGATGCGGGGAGCGTTCCACGGGTGGGAAGCGTGGCTGAGCGCGGGGTGGACACGGCCGTGAAAGACATGCACACGTGCGCACCGTGCATCCGCCACTCGAGGCCATTTTCTCTGTGTACTTATAACCGTGGATGACTGCCGCGCGCCCAGCAGCGTGCTAGACGCGTAGGTGAACAAAAGAAACAAAATCCCTGGGCTACTAGCGTGCAACTTCTCATGGGGGGAGACAGGTGGGAAGCAATAGAGGTAGTAAATAAGGAGGGCCCATAGCATGCTAGAAGGTGCTAAGAGCTACGGGGAGAGACGGAGCAGAGTGAGAAGAACCAGAAGGTGCACGCGAGGGGGAAGGTTTCAATCTTTGGTGAAGAAAGGCCACATCGGGAAGGTGATACTTCTGGAGAGATCTGAGGGAGGGGAGAAAGGGAGCCAGGCAGACCCCACCCACCCCCCACCCACGAGGGCGAGGAGAGCATCCCCGGCAGAGGGAACAGCTCAGCGAGGTCCCTGAGGTGGAGGGGTGCCTGGTGAATCTATGGAGGGGGAAGGGGTGGCTCTGCAGGGGAGGGTGGGAGCGATGGACAAGGTGAGGGGATCAGGTCTGCAGGGTCTTTGTCTTGCTTTGCTGGGGCTGCCTATAAACAAAGTGCCAGGAGCGGAGAGACTTAAACAATGGAATGTTCTAGAGGCTAGAAGTTCACAATCAGGGTGACAGCACTGCCATGCTCCCTCTGAAGGCTCTAGGGAAGGACGTTCCAGGCCCCTCTCCTGGCTCCGCAGTTCCTTGTCTTCCTGTCTGTGCATGTGTCTGGGTCCAAATCCCCCCTTCTTCTTAGGGCCTACCCAATGACCTCATTTTAACTAATTACCTCTATAAAGACCCTGACTCCAAACAAAGCCATGTTCTGAGATACCGCGTGGGCGTTAGGACTTAAGCGTGTCCTTTTTGAGGGACACAATTTAACCCTTAACAGCCTGTAGGCCACCGAAAAGACCTCAGCTTTTGTGTTGGGATGCGGGAGCCATCTGAGGGACTGGGGCCGAGAAGGCAGGACACTCTGTGACTCCTACTTTGAAAGGATGACCAGTCTCTCCAGAGGTGATTTGTCCTCCCATATCTGTGCCCCTTGCGCCTCCCGAGTTGTATTCCTGGACGCAGTGCTGGGGAGGGAAGGGCTACTCTCTGTGGGGCCCGGGGGTGGGGGCAACCAGTGCCGGTAGCTTGCCCCCCGCCCCCTGCCCCGGCTGCCTTGCCATGTTTTATGACACTGTCACTCTCAGAGCTGGAAACCCAAAGTGGGTTGCGGTGTGGTGGGGGAAATTTCTGGACCATCCACCGGATGTGATTTCTCCCTCTGAGCCGAGCACAATCCCCAAGACAAGACCCCACCGTAGAGTCCCACGTGTCTACCCAGCTCCTTGCCTCGCTCCTCTGGGGCCCGCGCCTCCTTCTCACCTCACCCACAGTCCCCTCTCCTCCAGGAAGCCCAGTCTCTGGGAGGCGGCCATGCCCCCCTCCATCCCCCTGCCTTTCCCCCAAGCCTGTGAACCTATGGGTGTGAGCACCCCCCCCCCCGAGGTTTTCCCGCTCCCGGGGGAGGCCGGCATTGACGCGGTAAGCCTGTCACGCACAAAAGGAACGTTTTCCTGCTGTTGCTTTCACGGATGCTGAGAAAGGATCTGTTCTCTGTATTGTCATGTGGAGCGATTGAGGGAGCCCCTGGAGACCTTGGGGGCGGGGGGGGGGGGGACCAAAGTCTCCATTGCCACTGCTTTTACCTGTGTGGGTTGTCTAACTCTCCTTTCTCCCCACTGCTCCTTTTGACGTATGCCACGTTGGCCTGCAAATGGGCTCTTGCTTGTTCTTCCGAGGCAGCTTCTGGAGGCAACCCTGTCTCCCTCGGACGTTGACAGGGTCAGACCAAAACCATGAGGATGAAGCTAACACACAGAGGGGGTGGCGGCAAGGCCAGAGCAGGGGAGTGGGGCCCGTGCCAGGGTGAGGAGGCCTCCCATGCCCACCTGTCCCCGGGGCTCCTGTTCCCGGCAGGTGGGAGGCAGGGGAGGAAGGAGGGTGCGGGATGGGCCAAGGATCAAGCTCTATCTTCCCAGCTCTCCTTCTGTGGGTTGGGAAAGGTGTGTCTTTTTCTCAGGGCCCAAAGTTATCCATCCAGGTGATGTGAGCCCTCTCATCATTCTGGGGGCATCCCAGGAACACAGGACACCCCTCCTGCAGGCCTCCCAGGGCTCTGTCACCACAGCTCTCCTACACCTGGTCGACCCTCCCAGCTCAGGGGCGCAGGACCATAGGATAAACTACCACAGCCCAGTGTGGCTCGGGCCTCCTTTGTACAGGTCAAGCCGCACGAGCCGCCCGCAGACGTGGCCTGTTTTCTGACCTGGTGGTCCCCATGGGGCGGGTATTTCAGGTGGGACGTTTTGGGTCATTGCATGAGTGCGGGCCCTCCGACAAGCTGACGGCAAGACAGGATTACATTGCAAGCATTGTACTAGGGGAAATACCTATGTGAACCGAAATGGGCAGTGAGTCAGATGAGGCTGCAGAGCTCTCAGATTCTTCTCGTGCCGACCCGCGTGAAGGAGAGGGAGAAGGGGACATCCTAGACAGTCGTATAGTCTAAGGAAGGTTCAGCAAGGCCACTGGGGGGTCCTCTGTCCCATCAGCCGTCGGAGAAGTCTGAGTTTCCCAGGACTGGGTCTGCCTTAGTATTCCAGCTGTGCTCAGCCACTGGGAGCAGCCGTGACAAGGGTGGCTTGGCACAAACACAGCCGTGACTTTCAAACGCAGCAGCTGGGGCCCCTGGTTAGTTATGCTCCCGTAGTTGGAAGTCTGCAAGCTACAGTCTTAGGGCCAGCCACAGACGTGGCCACTTTGAATCACCTGTGGCCCTCACCCTTTGGAAATGGCTGGGTCCCCACCCCAGGAGCTCCATGCCAGGTCTGTGTGAGTGTTAAACTCAGGTAGTAGGGTCACCAGCCTATTTAGAGTTCTCATACAGACCAAACACACAACCGTGGAACACAGAAGACTCTCAAAGTATGGCCCATTGGCCACCCGCAGGAATGTTCGTTTAAAGTACACCTCTCTGGATTCCATCTCCGACCCACCCAGACGCCATCTCTGAGGGATGGCCTCGGAATTGGCGTTTAGCCCACCAACACACACACACACACACACACACACACACACACACACACGATTCTTGGGCCCTCTACATTTTGAATTTCAAATCAACTCGCTCTATTCTGCTGAGAATGAACGTGCGTATCAGAGTTCGTGTCTCAGTGTCTGGATTAGAAATGATGGGTGAGGACCACAGACTTCCAAACTGAGCTCTGGGGGACCTGTGCTTTGTGGTCTGGCCAAGCACAGGTGCTTCCATATCCCCTTTCCCCCAAAGAGTACAGTGGGCGTAGCATTTCTTGGGACCCACATGCTTAGGAACTTCAGCTTCATGCTTATAAGGATGTAGGGACTCTGAATCTCCCGACGTTTCTTTTCTGAATGACCCCCCTAGGAAGGTGTGCCTGGGGACCCTTCCTTTTAACACTCTTACGCACACCCATTGCCAGTTTCCATGGCCTGGGCTCCCAGGAACCTTCCCCACCTGTCATCTGTCCTTCCTTTATTCTATTAGCACCAGGTACTCAGGCCTCAGGGATTTCTTGTCTTATCTGTGCTTATCCACAGCATTCTTGGAGGGTCAACGTATATCCTGCAGCCCCATTCCTTCCAGTCCTGAGCGACCGGGAACACTCCTGCCTTTGTTGGTTTTCTTATCTCTGCCTTCCTCCACCTTGGAGGCCCGTCTCTGCCCCTGGATTCATTCCAGCCCACTTGGTTGGCCCTGCTGTGTTCTTGGCCAAACCCGGATGACTCATTCTCTGGGTGGACATTTGTAGAAGCATCAACTCTAAAAATCAATTTCAACCAATACTCCCCAGTACTAGTAATGGTACTGAAAATCTGGTCTCCTTGTGGCTGGTCACGGGGGTATTATTAAAACTCTTTAGGAACATCATTTGGCAATACATACGAAGTAGGAAGAGATCTAAGTGTAGGAGATTCAAGAGAACTTTGGTGTGGGAATTTCACTTTTGCAGATCTAGCTAAAGAAAATAAACCTGAAGAGGAAAACATTTCATATAAATTAAAATGTACGTTAGGGCACCTGAGTGGCTCAGTCAGTTAAGCATCAGCTCTTGATTTCGGCTCAGCTCATGGTCTCATGGTTCAGGAGATTGAGCCCCACATAGGATTCCATGCTGACAGTGTGGAGCCTGCTTGGGATTCTCTCTCTCCCTCTCTCTCTCTCTCCCTCTCTCTCTGCCCCTCCCCTGCTCATGCTCTCTCTCTCTCTCTCTCTCTCTCTCTCTCTCCCAAGAGAAATAAACAAACATGAAAAGAAATTTTAATGAAAATGTACGCTGTAGAAATTTCTAATATGGAAAAATTGGAAATAATAACAAATGGCTAATATTTATTACGTGCTTATTATGTACTAGGCATAACTAAATTCCTTATTATTTAATCTAATCCTCACCATGTCTCTGTAAGATAGGAACGGCTATTATCTGCAGTAAGAATGGCAATTAGTTATCCCCATATAACTTCTAGAATTTCCACTAGGCACCTAGTAAGTGAAAGAGGTATGTGGTAGTTTGGACTGCTGGCCGGGGCCCTGCCCTACCTCAAGACTCATTCCTTTCACTTTGAACACAACCATTTCCTGCCTCTCCCCCTCTTCAGCAATTAGAATACAATAGGGTAAGTGCCATAGCACAGCCAATTAATTACTTGAATCCCTACTGAGGACATCCGGCCCCCCTCTTTATAAAGTTGGGTTTATGGATCTGACAAGTCTTTAAATGAATTGGCTTAATATTTTTATTTATTATTTTATTTAAAAATCTTTTTTTTAATGTTTATTTACTTTTGAGAGAGACACAGAGACAGAATGCAAGTGGGTTGGGGCAGAGAGAGAGGGAGACACAGAATCCGAAGCAGGCTCCAGGCTCTGAGCCATCAGCACCGAGCCCAACGCGCGGGCTCGAACCCATGAGCTGTGAGATCATGAACCGAGCCGAAGTCGGCCGCTCAACCGACTGAGCCACCCAGGTGCCCCGGCTTAATATTTTTAATTGAATAAATTCGGAAGAGTGCCTCATTTTAGATCTAGCTCCTCATTTAAACCTTCAAGATCACCTGGATCCTGACCCTTTCATTTAGTATAGGAACTACCTCTCTCAAGTTTTCTTACTACAGAGATCCCACGGCACCTGCTCCAGGTTTTCAGTGCAGATGTTGGTTTGCTTAGGGCCGAGCAGGGCAACATTGAGACCTTCTCTAGATCAGGATGATCATGTTAAAACTCATCCACTGACACCGTTAAAAAAATAAATGACTTAGGAACTCTTCATATGTAAAGTTGTTGTCGGTCATCTGTTAGCTCCAAAGCATAATTTGAGTACCGGGTTGGCTCTTTGGCCAGCTGCTTCAGTGTCCTCACCTGGAATAAGAGTGATCATTCCACCTCCACAATGATGGGGGAGACACAGGTGACAGTGCCTCCCCCTGTACTTGCCACATGGATGGCCCTCGGTACATATGCATTGATTCATTTAAGCCCGCTTCTCCTCCTCCACATTCATTCGACATGCGTCTCAAGGGATGGGAATGCAGTCCTGGGCCCTACCCACGCCGTGGAGAACTCCAGATGACTGTGGGAGACCCAGTGGGGTAGCAGAGTCCAGGTTTGATTTGGTACTTGCAGACTTTTCTATCAGGAGAAACTGGCTCCCTTCCCTTCCCTTCCCTTCCCTTCCCTTCCCTTCCCTTCCCTTC
>NW_024412388.1:100312972-100347348 GCF_014898765.1 Herpailurus yagouaroundi | reverse complement strand
TCCCTTCCCTTCCCTTCCCTTCCCTTCCCTTCCCTTCCCTTCCCTTCCCTTCCCTTCCCTTCAGTAGGGGTGAGAAAATAATCGTTATTGAGTACATGTACATAGGAGGTAAGGAGCTGGGGCACCTGGGTGTCTCAGTTAAGTGTCCAACTCTTGATTTCAGCTCAGGTCATTACCCCACGGTTTGTGAGATCAAGCCCCTCATTGGGCTTTCCACTGACATCACGGAGCCTGCTTGGTATTCTCTCTCTCCCTTTCTCTCTGCCCTCCCCCACCACCCAAAATATGTAAATGTTAAGAAAAAGAAGGTAAGGAGCATTTTCTAATCAAACTAATGGTCCCCTTGAGAAGCACTTACTGCCCAAAAGGACTTGGAACATGCTAAAACCATAATCGCTTCAGCAGTTACATTTTTCAAAAATATATGTGTGGATAAATGGAGACGCTCTTGTATTCATGTAGGTACATTCTTTTTCCACTGATGCCCCCTCCTTCCCCCTCCTCTTGCCACCGATTTGGCACACTTGTTCCTGGCATTGAGCTGCCCTCGAAGTGGTTGGAGGGACAGAGCAGATTGCCCGGACTTGGTGTCCCAAGGGAATGCCAGACTCACCCATTCATTTGTCAAAGACCTTTGGAGGTAGTCGCTCTTCTTTTCCCTGGGGAGCTATCAGTGACCAAGACTGAATGTAGTTCTGCACCCACAGAGCTTACGTTCTGGTAGAGAGAAGCCGGCAATGAACCCAAGATACAGAGGACAATCTCAGAGAGTCAACGATGCCGTGAGGAGGAGAAAATGAGGCTGCGATGGACTACGTGATGTGCCCAAGGTCACACATAAGTAGGGGACAAAGCCAGGACCCAAATACCATACTTCTGTGCACCAAAGCCCACCTTCCTGACTCTGGGCTACGTAGACTGTCTCACAGCTCGTGTTTCATCCCAGCCGAATGAGGGTTAGACCTTACCTCTGTGTTGCACTTTATACTCTTCCAAGCTATTTCCAGCACGTCAGCTCGTTTCACCTTGGGGCATTATCGTTTCCAGCTTCTCCTCTGAGGCCTGCCATGAATGCAAAGGAAAATGGCAGGAACGGATCCTCTTGAGCAACGGAGCCAATTAGGCTTCCTACGGAGGTAGGAACACTTACATTCCCATGACGTGAAGGACCAAGAAACACCTTGAGTCGGCCGTGTCTAGAGCAACATCTCCTGGGCCAGAATTTAAATGGGAAAAGACCTTTCCTTTCTCCTGCAACTCTTATGCAGTCTCCTCAGTGTTGCAAGAATGTACAGTGGGCAGCTCCTGTGTTCTTAGGTACTGTGGGAATGGAAGGGGATGACCACCGTGCTCTATTCTTCTGGAGAAGACACTTACCACTCAGCAGAGCAGCACTTATTCCTTCAGGTGCTCAGTCTTAGCAGCAAGGTTAGCACTTGACTATTTGCAAAGTACAATGACATCCTTGATCTTGTTTGATGCTCATGTGAACCTTCTTGGGTAGGTCCTAATGTTCCTCTTAATTACAAATGGGGAAACTGACGTCCAGAGGAGGCAACTGACTCAGTGTGTTTCTGTGGGGTTTGCAGGTGAGCTGGGCATTGAGATTTCTGACACCAAGTGTCCCCCTCGCCCCATCATGAAAGGACACTTGCTTTTGTGATGGCTTTGGAAGGAACTCTTCCAAAAACGCATTTGCTTCTCTGCCCTTTGAAGCAGAGGACCCCATGAGGGAGTGATGGTGTGTGGTACAACATTTTCTTGATGTGTAAAGGTACCTTTGTGGACACACATGTTCTGTTCTGCCCAGAAATGTATCTTTCTGTTTGTTAGTTAGTTTGTCTGTTTTGTTTTTAGAGGGGGAGCAGGGGCAGAAGGAAAGGAAGAGAGAGAATCCTAAGCAGGCACGGAGCCCAATGGGCTCTATCTCACGACCATGAGATCACAATCTGAGCCAAAACATGGAGTTGGATGCTTAACCAACTGAACCACCCAGGTGCCCTAAATGTGCCTGCTTTATTTGGGTATTTTTGCTTTGCTTTTTGATATCACTGGGCCTACATACTGAAGTCCTGGTGTTCGCTTTGTATTTTGAAGCTTCCAGCCAGAAGGCAAGCTTATTATAAATTGTTGTTGGCAATTCCAGTAGGATGTAAGTTGCTACAAACCTTTGGAGGGGCAATTAGGCAATAAGTTTAGGAAGCTTTAAAATGGGTGATGGGTATTGAGGAGGGCACCTTTTGGGATGAGCAGTGGGTATTGTATGGAAAGCAATTTGACAATAAACTTCATATATTGAAAAAAAATAAATAAGAATGTTCATCATTTTTGATCCTACAATCTCATTTCTAAGAATGTGTCCTACGAAAACATCCAGAAGGCTCCAAAGATATTGCTGTATAAGATTATTTATCATGACATTGTTGATAAGTTTGAAAATTGAAAGCAGTCAACAGAAGGAACAATTGGGCTTATGATCAAGTAAAAGAGATATTAAGTCCACGTGATAGAATATGAGACAACCATTAAAATTGGAAAAACATTATTGATGGCATTATGATACATTCATTTGTTAAGGAGGTTGTAAAATGGCGTGTGCATTGTGATGGCAATTTTGAAAAAAGAAACAGAAGTAGGAACATAACAGAATCTGCACCACCATTTTCTAGAGTTACTTCTGGGTGTAGGTTACGAATGGTCTTTATCTCTTTCTGTATGATTTTGTTTTGTTTTGTTTTCTACATTGAACATGTGCCGCTCTTAAAAGAAAATGCTCAGATACTGTTTAGGCATGAAATATTGGCCACCTGTGCAACAACCCACAGAGGCTCTGAGTAAGGCGAGGCTTGCGAGTGTGGGTATCAGATGACCGTGACCTCATGGAGCAGGGAAAATGTCTCTGCTGATTTCTAAATTGGGAGCTGTGTTGCAAAGGTTTCAGGAAAGCTGTTATGGAACATATTCCTGATAATACCCTTGGGCTGTGTTGCAAAGGTTTCAGGAAAGCTGTTATGGAACATATTCCTGATAATACCCTTCCTGATAAATACCCTACCCATGGGCAGCATGCTCTCTGGAGTACCGAAGGCACAGGAGCATTCATGCACCCCCAACCACCACCCTCTTACACACACATCTGTACCTTGTATTCCCGAACATCCTTAGATTGATGGGCCAGTGTAATACAATCCCCAGGAAGCCCCAACTTGGTTAGTGGGGCTTCTAGACTGAGTCTGCCAGACTGGGGAGCCTTCACGGCTCCAAGAATCTGCTGAGTTAGGACAAGCCTCTGGCTTCTAGGTGACTGGGGGAGGTGCACTCGCACTGCAACCCACCCCAGTCTCCTCAGCTTCTCATGGAGGGTTGGGGCAGCAGGCAAGATGATGGACCCCAGGCTTACTTCAACCTCAATGAGCCAAGAAGGGAACTGTGGCAATTGTCTAACAGCCAATGGTAGTTGTTAATGTTGGTGTATTTTTTAGTAGTCCACAGAAATCTTCTAAGAAAGTGAGATGCTTTTATTCATTCATCCAGCAAATATTCATTCATTCAACAGATATTTATTCATGTTAGTTTCTAGGAGAAAGGAGGATGAATAAGAAACAACAGTCCCACTCCTTGCTATCTACACAAGAACACTGCAAACATATTTCCACACAAAAGCCTGTACGTGAATGTTCATAGCAGCATTATGCACAGTCCAAAAAGTGCTAACCCGAATGTCCATCAACCAATGAATGGTTGAATAAAATGTGGTACATCTATGATGAAATATTATTTGGCCATAAAAAAGAAATAGAGGGGCACCTAGCTGGCTCAGTCAGTAGAGCATGTGACTCTTGATGTTGGGGTTGTGAGTTCGAGCCCCACGTTGGGTGTGGAGATTACCTAAAAAAAAGGGGGGGGGGCGGGAATAGAGTAGTGATAATGTTACAGCCTGGATGAACTTTGAAAACGTTGTACTGAATGAAAGAAACCAGACCCCAAAGTTCTCATGTCATGAGTCCACTTACATGAGATGCCCAGAATAGGCAAATGGCTATAGATTTCTAGACAGAAAGCAGATTAGTGGTTGCCTAGGGTTTTTGTGGTGGTAGGAAGGGCGGAGGGATGATGGCTGAGGGAAGCAGGATTTCCTTTAGTGGTGGTAAAAGTGTTCTCAACTGCATCATGGTGCAGGGATGAATGGGGTTCTACCCCTGAGACTCCAGCTCCAGGTTGGGGTGGGCAGGAACATCACTCGGTTGGCTGGGCTCTGCCCTTGTCGCTTGGTGGCCCAGGGTGTGTGGCCTGACTCCAAATAGTCTCATTGTAGTGACTGATACGCTACAACAAAGCCTTAATTTTTTGCAGACGAAGGCTGAAACATGAGGTTAGACCATGCGCAAGGCAATGATCCCTCTCATTGCTAGAAAGCCAAGCTACAATAGGCATCTGCTTCTCCCTCCGCAGGGCCCTGGAAGTATGGAACTACTGACAAAAACAGATGCTAGGACCTGATAAGATACCCCTTTGTTCCACTGTTACCCAGTGTCCTCAGTCCTACGGGACAACACTAGGCTGCGCATTGCAATTCAGCCCCAGTCTCCCTTTTTCCAGCACTGTGGTCCCAAGCAAACCCTTCGTCCAAATATCCCCATATTTTCTGGTCTCTGTCCATCAGTTCACACTGTTTCCCCTGCCCCGATGCCCTTTCTCCTTCGTTCCTTGTTAAAATTCCACCTCATCTTTGGCATCTTCAAGATCTGGACCAAATGCACTTCCCTCCACTTACCATGTGCTTCTATGCTCTCTGCTTCCCTCTCACTCTCCAGCGTCAGAAGGCGTTGCCCTCTCCTCTGCAACCCCCACCCCACCTTGTTATCCTTTGCGCCTGGGTGACGGTACCACCCCATCTGCCCATTGTGGACATTTCTGGATAACGATCTCCTTGAGGACTGGGCTTTCATACGATCCCGATTTTTATGCTCCCTGGTGCCCAATGCAATGCCTTGCACATAGCATGCCCTCAGGAAACGTCGTCTGAATCACCGTATGGCATTTTCCTAGCTGGGTGGGCTAGCTGTTTTCTGCAGAAACTCAGCAGACAGGAATTCACCACTAACCAGCCTGAAACTCAGGCAACTGATTTCACAGATGGAAACTGTTTACAGAATTTTCAGCTCCCTCCGCCCATGTGTTCACTGAGGTGCTACATTCACTGGTCACTTCTGGGACTCTGTATCTCTCTGTACCTTCCTGCCGATCAGCCAGTACACCGCTAAATGCCAGCAGCTTCCGCAGAGCACCCTGGGAACACCACCGAGGGTGCTCTAAGGACCGGAGAGGGAGTTGCTAAAGCTGAGAGATTTTCAGTTCATTATGTTCTGTTCAGTTAAGCCATCAGTGATATTTCTTCTTTAGACCTTCATGCTTTTCTGCCAAACACACAAATATCCCAACCGCTTGCCTCCATATTGGTGAAGTGCGGAGAGTAACACGATGGGTCTTGTAGTAGAAAACCAGTGTTCTCTTCCGTGGGATTTTTAAGGGTCTATTGTCCTTTTGCGCAGAATTTTATTGTGTGTCGGTGTCAGTTGGTTTTCCGGAGGAGTACATGTCCAAATTTATAATGAAAGACAAGCAAAGTGGGACTTCACGGCCTTGGCCGGACACCAAGTGATAGCTAATTTTTGCAGCAGGGAAGATGAAATCAAAAGTCCCTGAACTGCAATTTTGGTTTCTCCTTCTGTTGCAAAACAAAATCGTTTCAATAACACCCTCCGGTCTTAATCAGAATTATTAGTTAATGAAAGTATGTCTGTATTTCCAAAGTGTATATATATATATATATATATATTTTTTTTTTTTTTTCATCTTAAATGTCATCCTGGCATTGACAACTGTGTTTGGGGGCTTTTATTTTTGATGAAGACAGAGGAGTCTGGTTAAATGCATTAACAGTTCATTTAACCTAATGAACTGGAAGACAAAACAGAAACCCAGTTGACTAGAAATCCAGTTGACTAATTGTTACTCTTTATGGTTGACATTAGCTGTCACCTCGTCTTCAGTCAATATACAGAAATAAGTACGGCCATTTGTATAATGAAGGGGTAACATTTCTGCTTGAAACTATCTATTTTGTACCCACTTGATTAATTTCAGATTCTGAAATCGGGAATGTCATGGTAACGTAAACTCTATGAGCCATTTTGGAATCTCATTTGCTTCCAAGAACAAATGAGGATGTTAATTTACCTAATTTCTTATGACAGGATATAAACTGTATATAGCCCTAGATAGCCCCTCGCGTGTCCATTGTTCTTGGTCTCTCAGACCCCTCAGACTCTACTTTGCACACGCATTGCATACATAATCCTATCTACACACACAGCCATCTTGCTTTTCTCTCTCTCAATTGCGTTTCTCTGTGAGATTGTCCATTCTTCGTGGACTCTGACCTCTGCTCCAGCCGTCAGGGGTGCTAATGGGCTCATCTAGTATCTTCTCTTCCCAAATCACCCATACTATTTCTTCAGATCTAAGATGACATTGGTCGCAAGACGTTTCATTAGTTGGTGTACCATTAAAAAAAAACCATGATCATTGCAAGAATACAGAGATTTCAAGTTACATCCTGATTTGAAAGAGGGTTAAGTATGAGACTGTGTGACCCCTGGAATTAATGAAATGTGGCACGCGAATTTTGAAGGGAGCCTTCCGGAGGCGATGCCTTAGTGACCCCAATGACGGAGCATCAGGCATCCTGGCAGGTTGGTAGGGCAAGAGGTTGGAGTCAGGGGGCGCTTTCGTTGCCACACAAATCCCACCATTGTAGTAAGCTGCCTGTTCCATCCACAGAGTGACTATGGGTGGGAAGATACAGTATAAAACAGCAAAATAAGACATAAACATAAAAGCATGTAAATAAAGGATCAGATCTGCCTACTGTAGGA
Source organism: Herpailurus yagouaroundi (assembly GCF_014898765.1). Lineage (NCBI taxonomy): Eukaryota > Metazoa > Chordata > Mammalia > Carnivora > Felidae > Herpailurus > Herpailurus yagouaroundi. Next base: position 100,340,410 of record NW_024412388.1, on the reverse strand, counting down.
AATCCACAGATGTTCTGTAATGCTGTATGAACCAGAGAGGGCAGAGAAAGCCTGTCCCCACAGAGTGTGCCGAGAAGAGCCTACAGTCTATCTCTCTGCTTAGACTTCTGGGTGAAGCCTGGACACCTGAGTTCTGGTTTCTGTTCCACTGCTCTCCAGCCCAGGGGCCCAGTGATCTAGGCCCCCGATTTTCAAACACTGTCCTCAGTGCTGGAGGCCGTCAGATGAGGGAAAGACACAGGCCTTGGGCTTCAGTCTGAACAGCTTCCACGTTAACCTGCCTTGGATATTGGATGTCTGTGATTTCCTATTAAAAAAAGAAAAAGTTTCTCTGCGAAAAGAAAGCTTGAGGGGCGCCTGGGTGGCTCAGTCGGTTGAGCGTCTGACTTTGGCTCAGGTCATGACCTCACAGTGTGTGGGTTCGGGCCCCGCATTGGGCTCTGTGCTGACAGCTCGGAGCCTGGAGCCTGCTTTGGATTCCGCGTCTCCCTCTCTCTCTGCCCTTCCCCCACTCATGCTCTGTCTCTCTCTCTCTCTCTGTCAAAAATAAACACTAAAAAAAAGTAAAAAATAAAAGAAAGCTTGAAAACCATTGCTAGAGATAAACTCTGCACCCTCTCCTACTACTGAAATCCTCAGATTTCTTATTTCACTCCAAAACGTAGGTCATAAAGAAATACCAGAATATTTGTCCTTAGAGAGCATCATGAAGACAAGAGAGCTGTGTCAGTCCGTTCAGGCGGCCGTCACCAAGGACCACAGACTGGATGGCAGTCTGTAAGTAAACTGAAATGTATTTCTACAGTTCTGGAGGCTGAAGTTATAGACTGAGGTGGCAGCAGAGGTTCCGGGGAGGGTCCCCTTCCAGATCGCACACCACCAACTTTTATCCTCACATGGCAGAAAGAAGGTGAGAGAGCTCTGTTGAGTCCCCTTTCTAAGGACATGAATCTGATTCACGAGGCCTCCACCCTGATGACCTAATTGTCTCCCAAAGGCCCCACCTCCTAATGCCATCACATTGGGAGTTAGCTCACCTTCTAGCATAAGAATATTGGGGGGATGCAGTCTATGACGAGGACCGAGCGAAGACTTGTACAGCTGGGATCAAGTTGGGATCTCCCTCCCTTGTGAGTGACCCTTTGAGACCACTAAGGAAGTGGAGTCGCCTTCTGTATGAGTTTCCTATGGCTGCTGTTGGCAAACTGCTACAAACTCAATGGCTTAAAATCATTTAAATGAAATTTTTTACGGTTTTATAGGCTAGAAATCTGACATGGGTCTTTCTGGGTCAAAACGAAGGTGTTGGCAGGGATGCATCTCTTTCTGGAGGTTGTAGGGAAAATCTGTTTCCTTACCTCTTCCAGTTTCTGGAGGCCACCTGTATTCCTTGGCTTATAGCTGCCCGCTTCATCCTCAAAGCCAACGGTGGGTGAAACGAATACCTTTCACATTACATTTCTCCGGTCCCCTTCCTTAGTCATACCACTCTGACTCTCTTCCTCTGCCTCCTCCTTCCGCTTTTCAGGATCCTCGTGACGATCTTGACCCCATGAAGTTAATCCAGTATAGTGTTCCTCTTTTTAGATCATCTAAATATCAGCCTTAATTCCTCTTTGCCCCATAATTATATAGTCATAGTTTGCAGCTATTAGGATGTTGGCTCCTCTTTGGGAGTCATTATTCTGTCTACCACACCTAGGCATAGGTGTCATAATGTGGCAGGTCTTGCAAGGATCAGAAAAGAGAAGTGATACAAAAGTAACCACGGGGCCATAAATTAGCCTATTTTGAGTTATGACTTATCCCCATAGTGTTGCTAGATGATGTTTATTACACAAGGGTCCTAGACAGGAGCACACAGCTATTTCATGTGGGATTGAGGTCACAGGCTGGATTCCCCCAAATGACAGAGATTTCCACACAGGTCATTTATTATGGAGTGCTTTGGGTATCAACACCTTTGGAAGGGACTGGAGGTGAGAAAGACAGTTGGGGGAGAGAGAGAAGTTGGCGTGCAAAGCAGTCTCAACAAAGGTCTCAGCTAATCTTCTAGGGAGCTTTGAAGCTGGAGTGATCAGCTTTTATATTCACATTGCCTGGTCACTGGTTGCCCCGGAAAGGGGGTGTGACCTTGATGAGGCCTCTCACTACCCAGAGGGACTTCCTAGAGAGGTCTGAGAGTCTAGGGCTACCGGCCAGGCATCCGCAGCAGCTAGCGAGTAAGTCCATTTAGTTCTAGAGGGGAATTTGGGTGGGTGTATCACAATGCCCACTACAACTGGACCGAGGACTCTAGTGCAGGGTGGTTATCAGTGAACGAGAGGAGACTTTCCAAGGTTTGGGTGTAGAGGAGCGTCCCAGAGCAGGGAGTGTCTGTAGGAAGAGGTGGAGGGATTTGCCCAGCCAGGCACAGAGTCAATTTGGAAGGGATGTTTCTCGTTGCCTTTCTGCACCCCTATCCCTGCAGGACCCTTAGGCTCCCTGCCCACCAAGGCACAGCTGTCTGTTAGTCACCTCCAACTCTACTGGAAATGACAGATAGAACAAGTGGTGGTGACATTGGTCTGAAGATTCTGGACAGTGAGTAGATTTATACAGAGTAAACAAGAAGCTGGCCCAGGGTTTGGCTGGATCTCTTACTCCAGAAACCCACACACTGACAGCACAGTCAAATCAGTGATATTTATGTGCCTTGGTGGCTGGTGTGCATGGTGGCTTTTGGGGGCATTATCTCATGATCACTGTTACCTTGCCATCTGCAAGAGGAAGCCTAAGATTATTGACAGTTTGTGGATTTGTGAATGATCTCACTTCTCCCAAAGTGCACTGTCTTCCACATGCCTTGTGACACTTGGCCTCCATCAGAACTCTCTGCAGGGGCTGGGAGTCAAGATTAGCCTTAGGCTTAGGCAGGGTAGGTGGCCACCCACTCAAGGTCACCAGAAAAATTCTCCCATCCCCAAAGAGTTTCCCTAACTTGCCTTCTGATGCCTGAAGGCCCCCGATTAGGCTTTTCAGTTTCAAACTGGTCCTGGTTTAAGTGTAGATGCACTCAGAAAGGGCAACTACATCTCAATGGAAGTACATTTTAGAAGTTTTCCTGAAAAAGAAAATCCTGGTATATGAGTGGTAGTGTTCCAAGTATCAAAACCCAAGTGATAGCATTCCAAGTGCCCAAAGACTCCCAGGTAAAGCCATGTGGCAATACTACTGAAAGCCCTTACAAACGGTCACACCCGTTGACCTAGTAATTCTACTTCTTGGCATATAGGGAGAGGACTTTGTACGCAAGAATGTTTATCACAGAATAATTTGTAACAGTGTAACGTTGAGAATGTTAACCTTAAAAATAAAACTGTTATTTTACCAGTTAAAAAAATGGGCTTATTCAGGAACAACAGAGAATTGCAATTCAGGGCTTGCAAGCTATGGCCAAACCATAGGCAAGTCCAACAAAGGGAAGGAACAGTTTTTTTTTTTTCTGGAGAAGAAGGAGGAAGTTGGGAGGGGTTATTTGGAAGGCAAGTCCACTGGAGAAAAGCCCAAGTCCAGGGTGATGACAGTTTCTCATTGGCTGAGTTTCAGGGTAGTCGGGTTCTTGCCTGAGATGCAACCTACACCTTTCCCTGTTGGGACCTGTAATTGATGACTCTTGCCTGCTGATGATTCTTCTGTGGGAGTCTGTAATTGACAATTCTTCCTGTAATTGACCTGAGCGGTACTGGCTCCCCCATCTAGCCTCCCCTTCTACCCTCCCCACCCCACTTTGGTGAGATTTCATTTCATTAAATTTCATAGAAACCACTTGAATGTTAAATATTTGGAAAGTGCTCTGGTAAACACTGGCATATCTACCCAATGAAAAAATATCCTGTCATTAAAAATTATAGGGAGTCTGTAATAACACATGAAAATATTTATGTTATAAAAGTGAAAACCCTGGATTCACATTTGTGTGTGCATTTTATCACAGCTATGTAAAAATAAGTTCCTATGCATACAAAAGGAATGAAACCAAGTATATGCAAACAGCAGCAATGATTTGCTGGGTGGTAAAAGCTAGAGGAGTTCTTAAAATCATTTTATCGTCCTCAGGATTTTCAAACTCTTCGATGGCTCTGTAATACTTCTCTAAGGCAGTGTGGTTTTAAGCACGGTGCAAGCAGGTGGCTGGAACTCTCCGGACGCAAGTTCCCAGCACGACTCCCCTACGCCAGATTCTTTAAGACCATGATCAGGTGGCGGACCGAGTACCCGCAGCGGGGAAAGCCCTCTTAGCCCCGTAAGATCCTTGGTTCTCCCTGCGGGCGGAAGTTTGAATGGATTTGAAGGCCTAGATGGACGTTCTGCAGCCAGACGACCCCTCCGCGAAGCGCCCAGCTCTGGCACAGGACCCTCGGCGGCCGCCGTAGCGCGGGGGCGAAGCCGTGGGCTCCCTTGCGCGGTGCTAGCTGCGAGATCGGATCCACCGGGGCCACTCGGGAGCATCCTCAGACCCTGGAGAGCTTGGCTTCCTCACCTGTAGAATGGGTTCCTACCCCCTGGTGCGTATGAGGACTGAATGAGGTATGCATGTTCAGTGATAAAGTGCTTATCACAGTACCCAGTCCCACTGTGGGCAGCCAGCCCAAGGAGGAGTTCTTAGCTGTGTCCTGAGAATCAAGGGAGAAAGTAGCCGTAAAGAACCAGCATTTAATTAGGACTTGGGAAGTGGTAGCAATTCCTTCTTCACTAGGATGGTCTACAAGCTGCACTTCTGGAAATACACACCCTTCGCACCTGCTACTTCCCAGCGCAGTTGGGCAGAGAGAAGGCATCTGCGAGAGTAGAGAGAGCCAGGGGGAAGGGGCCAGAGGGAAGGCAGCCACGCCTGGAGAAAGCAGCCTAACGGAGGCAGGGCTGCACCGGGCCCTCAGCAGCATATCTGCTCTCTGCCCTGCCTGCTGTTTACATGTGTTGCGCCCGTCAGTTGCCCACCCGGGTCTCTGAGGCTGGGAGCCTGGCAGTATCTCTAAAAACCATCAGGTGAAGGGCCTGCAACCTCTGGGTGAGTAAGAGGCACTCCAGGGTAGCTTCTTGGAAATAGCCAATTCAGGGGCAGGCCTGCGTCAGTCTGTCCTCTCTCCAGTAAATCAGACCTTGTGCAGGACTACAGAAGAGCAGATTGACACGCCTTCGTCCCATTGTTCAGATGAAAGGTGTTTTCACTTGCGGTTAAAGTGAATTGTACCCGCTACCGTTTATAGAGAGCCCTTTCTCTTTAGAGTCAGTGTACTAAATGCGCTGTAATCTCACTTAATCTGCGCAGCCAACCTCACAGCGTTCTGTCCTTTTTACATTTTGGAAAGCTAAGACTCAGAGCTGGAGAGGCTGGTGGAAGGCTACAGCGAGAAAGCAGTGGGGCCAGAATGTGAATCTGGGCTGATCCTGGACTCCAAACAGCATGCCCTTACCAACTTGACTGCTCTAGATAGCTACCCATAATTTCTACCTGAAGTAAAATGCCTTCTGTATCTGAATCTTCAGGACCTGTAACAGCATTTTTCAGAGCACGTTTTCTAGGTTCTCCTCTGCACCCCCTCCCCCTACCAGACTTCACTAACGTTTTGTTCATTGCAAGCACGTAATACATGAGCCCAACGCTGTGCTTAGCCGACTTTGCTTGGCGAATTCAGCTACAAGCCACTTGCTGCCCAGCCGGACCCTCAGAGTGAAATCCGGGGGTGCAAAGGGCCTTGGCTCTGTACTGGCAGCGGCATTATGATCTGGCCCCCTTGGATGCCTTTCCATCCACCTGTTCTAATGAATGCACTCTCCCTTCCCCACAAGTTATTGGGACAAAATGCCCTATGCTTTCACCTTTATGTGGCTTCAGATGTTGGATTTAATGAGGCAAAATCCTGCAGCAGAAATGTGGTTATGAGTCAGGGATGTGTACATGTGTGCTCGCCTGTGTGTGAAGCCAGTCTCTCAGCACCAGCTAAAAATGTGAAGCAGCCAGTCGGTGCTGGGAATCGGGGACACCATATGCTTGCATTTCTAGGTCTTCCTAAGAGTTATATAACTGCCCCCAAAGCCAGGGGGCAGGAGCAGGGCCAGCCGTGGGAGAGGTTTCCAAACAGGAATGCCGAGGAAGGACTGACCTTGAGAAGACAGGGAGTTCGCCAGGCCATGGAATGTTCCCAGCCTCGGGGCTCAAACAAAAACTGCATTCAGAGAGTGAGGGCTCTGTTGAGAACAAGCCCTGTCTGTCTCCCTGCTTTGTCTTGGGGGTTTATCAAGGTGAGCCCTTACCCTGTGGGCCACTGGATATTGAATTTAGAGCTGGGCATAGCTGCCAGACAGGGCCCTGGTAATTAGCAGGCTTCGGGGCCCACAGCATCGGGAGGGCCAGGCGGAGGTGAGATAAGAGCTCTAGCCTCCTCTACTCACTGAATATGGCCCCAGGAAGGCATTGCTGGGGGAGGAGAGCTGTGGGAGGGTCCAGCCAATCGGCGAGGGCTTATGAAGGGCTCACTCTGTGGTCATTTGGGGGGGAGGGAGTTATCTGATTGGCCCCGTGCCCCGTAGAGGAAGGCCTCCCTGCCCCTTGTTTTGCTTGACTAAAGCTATTTTTTCTTGCAGGCTTTAGTTTAGAGGTCTGAGACCTAGAGCAAGGCTTTTCAGACTGTGGGTCACGACCATTAGTAGCTTGTGTAATCAATTTAGTGGAACACACCCAGCATTTAACAAACAGAAGAAAGTAGGCTATTCAAGCACATCAGACACGATAAAGGTACGTGTTGCTTCCGTTCATGTGTATTACATTAATTTTTAATGGTGATCATAGTAAAAAAAAAATTAAAAAGGAAAGCCTCTAGCTCAGAGGTGGTATCTGTCCACTTCCCTCTTACTGTGGCATCAGAAACCCTTGCTCAATCTAGTTTAGACAAGAAGGGTCTTTATTATGTCACATAAAAGGAAGTTTGGAGATGGAGCAGGCCCCAGGGCCGTTGATATAGGCTCCATCATGCTCCCAAGGATGCCAAGCCTTAGTGGTGGGTTTAGCCTCAGGGTGATCGCACAGTGGCCCCGGAAGCTCCATGTCGCATCCAGAGAACATCCACGGACAGGAGAGATGGGCTGTGCTTGTGTCTCTGAAGAGGGAGGAAATCCTTCCTAGAAGCCTCCGGCTGCCTTCTCTACATCGATGGAGAATCAGTCACGACTCTTGTCTTAGACCCGTCCCTGGCGAGGGGGTAGGACTCCCTCAAATAGATGAGACTGAGCAGGATGTCCCCCTGGAGCTGAAGCCAGGAGGGAGGGGGCCTCTCTGATCAGAAATAGGATTCTGACCGTGGACCAGAAGGCAGAATGGGAGAAGATGCTTTCGGCATCTGACAGGAACACGTGACTGACGGCAAGAATACACAGGAAATTCCTGCGAGTCAGGAAAAAGAGGGCAACCTCAACAGAAGAATAGGCAAAAAAGATAACACAATTTTCATAGAACAGTTAACCCTAAAAGCTAACAAACATGTGACAAAACACCCAGTCATTAATCACCAAAGAAATATGTATTTAAATGAGGTTATACAACCATTAGATTAAAAGTTGGAAAGCTGGGTATCGAGCTGTTGGCAACCCAAAGACACAGCCCGTGGGAGTATGGACGGGTGCAGCCATTCTGGAAGGCAGTCTGATCTTCCTGTCAAATGATGTACATGCATCAAATATGGGACCAGCACGTCTCCTCCCGGGGAAGTTCTCACAAAGGCCACTGGGGACACGTGTGACCACGTACCTGAAGCTTTGTTTGTGGTGGAGGGGAGTTGTCCACAACTCTGCTGCCCATCCCTGAGAGAAAGAAGAGGTCAAATGTGGGTATACCAACAAGGCATTTTGTAGCACTTCTGGGCGATGGCTTAGGAGTACCCAGGACAACACGGATGGATCTTAAAAACAAAGTGTTTAAGAAAAAGAATCTAGGGGCACCTGGGTGGCTCAGTCAGTTAAGCGTCCAACTTTGGCTCAGGTCATGATCTCGCAGTTTGTGAGTTCGAGCCCCGTGTCGGGCTCTGTGCCGACAGCTCAGAGCCTGGAGCCTGCTTCGGGTTCTGTGTCTCCTTCTGTCTCTGTTCTGCCCCTGCTTGCACTCTGTCTCTCTCTCTCTCTCAAAAATAAATAAAGATTAAAAAAATTAAAAAAAAAGAATCTACTTGGTTATGAATTTTTTAAAGGTCATTTTTTGTTGTCGTTGTTGTTAGAGACACGTACTGTAGTATTTCTGGGTGAAATGATACGATGTCTGGAATTTGTGTTAAAATACTCCTGAAAGAAAAAAAGTGAGCATGGGGAAGAGAGAACAGAGGAAACAAAATTGGCAAATGTTGGTAATTGTTCAAGCCTGGTCATGGCTGCACGGAGCTTTATTAATATCATCTCTCCTTTGGTGTACATTAGAGATTTTTCCTAACAAAAGCTTAAAACAACTCACTAAGCAATGCCTGGGTTGCAGGAACACACTGAGATAAAAAGACGCACATTAAAACGGTACCTGCAAGGCAGGAGAATGGAATGGAAGTTGCTTATGGCGAATACAAGGGGAAAGAACGTAGAGAAAACCCTTACTGTTCCATCAGAAAGGGCCAGAAGACTCAGGATGCCTGCCTCCCTCCCGGGGAGCCTGGGGTGGGTAAGGACACAGCATTTGTAGGGCCAATGGGATCTGCTCAGTGCCCACCTTTATTTTCTCAAGGAGCCTCCTCCTAACCCCCCCGGGCTTGGTTAGGCTCTTCCTGTGGGTTTCTGCGCCACCGGGGGCTCTCCTGTTCTGGCATTTACTTCACCACATCTCACTACCCCATCCTCCCCACCAGGTGTGAGCTACGGGGCCTGGGACTGTGTGTTGTGTTTTGCTCCAAGGCACATCCCCAGCCCGAGGCATAGAGCCCACCACACTGGGTGCACGCTGTAAAATCTGTTTAATGGAAAACAATGGCCAGGGCTTGTGGGGCATTGTCTCGCTTTATTCTCACAGCAACTCTGCGAGGTAGGAAACAGTACTTTCCCCATTTGGTCCGCAGGGAAATGGAGGCTCGGAGAGGTTAAGGAACGTGCTCAAAGTCACACAGCTAGAGCATGGCAGAGCCAGGATCCAGTCGGACCTTCTGCCGTTAGAACCAATATTCTCAACCACTGTACCTGTACGTACTGTCCTGAAGGAGGGATTGCATCCGCTGAGGCTGAGAGGAGATGCTAACACCCCGGAAGCTTTGAGAGCACCCAGCAGGCACTCCCAAACCAAGAGCCGAAGGTGGTGGTACAGGTTCTGATGTCAAAGGCACGGTTGAGGAGGAAATGGCAGGATCAGGGAGAAGGGAAGCAAAGGAAAAGACCCTGCTAAAGAAAGCTGCAGGAGGCCGGCATGTGACTGAATCCAGGAACATCTTTTCTAAACTGTGCAGGGCTGAAATTAGAGGCTGAGCCAGCCTCCCCAACGGTGTGTGTCTTCCCTTCTAGTACTCCTTTTATTTTAATGTTTATCTTGTATTTTTTTAAAATGTTTTTAATGTTTACTTATTTTTGAGAGAGAGAGACAGGCAGAGCATGAGAGAGGAAGGGGCAGAGAGATGGAGAACTGGAACTTGAAGCAGGCTCCAGGCTCCGGGCTGTCAGCACAGAGCCCGACGCGGGGCTCGAACTCACAGACCGCGAGATCACGACCTGAGCCGAAGTCGGAAGCCCAACCGACTGAGCCACCCAGGCGCCCCAATGTTTATCTTTTACTTTTGAAAGAGAAAGAGTGCAAGCGGGGCAGGTGCAGAGAGAGAGGGGGAGACAGAGGATCCTAGGGGGCTCCGTGCTGACAGCACAGATCCCGACGCAGGGCTCAAACTCAAGAACTGTGAGATCATGACCTGAGCTAAAGTCAGACGCTCAACCAACTGAGCCGCCCAGGTGCCCCCCCTTCTAGTGGTTCTTAATCAGTAGTTCTCACCTGGGGGTGGTTTTGCCCTCTAGGGGTCGTTTGGGAATGTCCAGAGCGAAAGGGTAACCAATGGCCTCTAATGGGTAGAGGCCAAGGGTGCTGCTAACCATGGTACAATGCACAGGACAGCCCTGCCCTCGCCTGTGAGATAGTTCCATTCACCCCGTTGGCTTACTCTGGTCCTCTTTCAGCTTCCAGAAGCTCTAAATATAAGGACTTGACAAAGACAGGGTGTTGTCAGGAGAAGCCTGAATGTTGGCTGGGCCTAGGGGGTCTCCCATGTCGTGGTATCTTTTCCTCTGATGGTTCGTTACGGTCCAGGACCGTTGCACCACCCTGCCTTCCCACTCTCGGGTACTTGGTCCCAACGACGTGCTGGTTAGTGTTTAACAACCGGCTCTGGGAAAACAGGCTTTGGTTTCAACGTTTGATAATTTCCTTGGCGTAAACATTCCAACCTTGGCCAATTTCAGGCTACCCTGGTGAAGTCAGCTGGCATGCAGAATACCTGAAAATTAATCAAATGAGCTGGTAGAGGGCCGCTCTCACACACGACTGCTTAGACTCCCCTTCTAATCTTCCAGATTCTCTTCAGCCACATACACTTAACCTACTGAGCCAATGGCTTAACCAAATAAAAGTTTATTCCTCCCTCCAACTCCAACCCGGGTATTCCTCATACAGCTCTCCTATGTGACTCTCCTCCAGACAGCTCGGGACCCAAACTCCTTCTATGTTGCAACTTACGTTCCTCTTGAGCAGTGGCTCTCGAGCTTCGTGTGCCTCAGAATCCGCTAGAGAGCTGGAAACCCAATTCCCCAGAGCCCTGATTCAGCTGCCCGGGAGCCCGGGAATGGCCATTTCCTTACAAGCCCCCCCCAAGTGATGCTGCTAGACGGGGCACACGTGTTGAGAACCACATTGGAATCATCTGGAGAGCTTTAGTAAATCCCGATGGCTGGGTACCACCTCCAGAGATCCTGATCCGATTGGCCTAGGAGGCAGCCTGGTCGTGAAGACAAATAGCAAGGGTCCCCAGGTGATTTCAGTGTGCAGCCAAGGATGAGAACCACTGTTTTAAGGGCCCATCGCTTTTTTCATTCAGCAGGTGGATGTAGGAAGAGAATGAGAACTTTATGCGGAAGGGCTTATGGGCCAGGCCCGAAGGTGATCTGTAGATGAGCTCACGTCTCATCGCGTGCCTGCCTCTCACGGGGGAGACCGGGAAATGCTGGACACTCGGGAGGAAGGGGGGCACAGCTTGTTGAACAACTGGCAAGCTGCTGCCATGCCTTCCCCTAACTGCTACTCTGGAACAATTGTAAGGAGATGGACACCCGTGCGTGTGGACCCACAGTGTCAGCCATGTGAGTGTGTGGGAGTTGCTGGCTTTAGGATGATTATGTTGATGTAAAAAACTACCAGAGGCTACATAGGGTGCACTTGAGTCCCTGGAGGGAGGCAGCCTGTTGTGGTGGGAAAACCAAGCTTGCAGATCCGTGCGCAAACCTTTCCTCAACCACCCTTTACAAGTTCCTAATCTCTCCGAGTCTCGGTTTCCCCTCTGTGAAGTGGGAATCATTTCTACTTCTGGCCACTTCATAGGATTAGGTGAGATAAGCAGTGGGCTGCGAAGACAGTGCTGTAGGCACAAAGTCCATGTGCCCGCAAATGTCAGTTTCCTGAGGGCACCAGAGATCCGGGGACCAGAGCAGATGCCTGGGACGACTCTGGGCTTCTCTCCTGGGGTGTGCACGAAGAGCTGCGGGTGCTGGCTGAGAGCTAGCTGGCCTTCAGGGTTCTGCTGTCTGTTCTTTGGGAGAGAACGAACCCCCACCCCTCGCCTCATCGTGAAGGATGAAACTATGTTTCTGGGACAATGTTTATTGGCATTCGTGTCCTCGGAGGTCTGTCATTTTCGGGAAGGATTTGAAACCTTGCAACCAGTTTTAAATAGGGCACTTATTTCTACTCGAGAAAGATCCTTTACATGACCGAACTGCTTCTTTAAACAGTTCCGCTTTCCTACGCACCTGTTACACCAAGGCCGTCCTGATGGCGGGAAGGGAAGGGATCCTTCCTGCCTAGAGCAGGCAGGGCCAGGAAGGACGGTGGTAGAACCACTGCCCGCTGGAGAGCAGTCCTTCACTTGGGGGCTGCGGGAGGTAAGGGACTCGCCACCCTCCAGCTCTCAGCCCTGCCACCGCAGAGACAGCCTGGGATTGGAGCCGCCTGGCCTCACGCTTCCCAGTTACCCAAGCTGCAGCTCAGTCACCTGGCAGTCCCTGGGGGCAAATCCGTTCGAGTAACTGGTCAACAGCATGTGCTTGATTTCTAAGAAACTTTCCATGATCTTATGTCTAAACACCGGCTCTGACCTTCCCCGTGCTTTTTAATAAAACCGCTGCCCTTCTTAGGGGTCTTGGCCCCAGTCCTCGCCTTCCACCACAATACCAATGCTTCCCTGGCACTTGCTTCTGAGTACCAGGTACAGAGTTTTAGGAGCCTGGCCTCTGAGCTCAGCTGTTTGGGTTTGAGGCCGACCCCCCCACTTCTGTCCCTTACTAGCCGTGTGACTTCAGGCAAGCTCCTCCACTCGGCAGGGGCCTCACTCTTCTCATTCATAAATGGTTGTGGTTTAGGACATTCCCTGGCACAAGTAGCTATTTCTGTGCTGCGGGAGCCGCAAGTACGCTCTCCTGGGTTTATCTTCAGGGGCCCCTTGGAGCACAGCTCTGGTGGAGATGTGTGTATAGGCGGGGGTGGCTCTTCATGGCGCCCCCACAAGGAAGGTATGACAGTCTTCTCTGTTCTGTAGACAGAGAGGCTTGGAGAAAGTAAAGGCCTTGCCCGGCTCACCTACCTATTACACTGAGGAAGCAGGCTTCCCAAACCACTGCTGACGCCACTTCTCTCTAGCCCGCCCCCCCCCCCCCCCCCGGCCCGGGTGCAGGGAGGGAAAATGAAACCCACCGCATGAAACTCTGCAGGTCCATGCAGCCCCAAGGCCAAGCCTGAGCCCGCCTGGAAGGCGCTCTACTCTACCAAAGCCTCTTCAGAAGCTCTGCACTTGGCGGGTCTGCCTCCAGGAGGACAGGAGACGAAAGACCGCCGGCCAGAGCCACATGAGGTTCTGGAGAACTCCTTGTGCGCCTTGGCCCTTCTCTTTATTTATTTTTTTTTCCACGCATCAAACGACTTCACCGCCGCTTTTCTTAATTGAGGTATAATTGGAATACGTATTTTTTTTTTTTTTTTTTTGCTTACGAGAACTTTTAAAATGTACCCTCTTAGCCACTTTCAAACCTACAATACAGTATTATGAGCCATAGTCTCCATGCTGGACATTCCATCCCCAGGACTTACTTATTTTTTGAACCGGAAATTTGTACCTTTTGAACCCCTTCACCCATTTCACCCACCCCTCAACCCCTGCCTCAGGCACCCACCAATCTGTTCTCTGTTATCTATTTGCTTGGGTTTTATTTTTTGCTTATTTGTTTTATTAGAGTCCACATATAAGTGAGATCATACAGTATTTGCCTTTCTCTGGCCGACTTATTTCGTATTATAATGCCCTCAAGTTCCATTCTTGGGGTCACAAATGGCAAGATTGCATTCCTTTCATGGCTGAACATTCCGTCATACACACACCACGTCATCTTTATTCATTCAACCATTGATGGCCACTGAGGTTGTCTCCATATTTTTGGCTATTATAAATGATGCTGCAATGACACGGGGGCACAGATAGCTTTTTGAGCTCGTGTTTTCATTTTCGCTGGATAAATACCCGGAAGTGGAACTGCCGGGTCATGTGGTAGTCCTAGTTTTTGTTTTCTGAGCAAACTCCATACTGTTTTCCGCGGTGGCTGCATCAGTTTGTGGTCCAACCAATAGTACCTGTGTTTCCTTTACTCTGCATCCCAGCCAACACTTGTTATTTCTTGTCTTTTGGGTAAGAGGCATTCTGACAGGTGTCAGGTGCTATCTTGTGGTTTCGATAGGCATTTCTCTGATGATGAGTGATGTGGACCACCTTTTCCTGTACCCATTGGCCGTTGTACATCTTCTTTGGAAAACCGTTCAGATCCTTTGCTTATTTTTAAATCAGATTGTTTTTGCTGTTAAATTGTGAGTTCCTTATATAGTTTGGATCTTAACCCCTTATCTGATCTATAATTTGCAAATTTTTTTTTTCCGTTTTGCAGGTTAACTTTTTATTTTGCCGATGGCTTTCTTTCTGTGCAGAAGCGTATAGTTTAATATAGTCCCAGTGTCAAATCCAGAGTCATCTCCAAGACCCATGTCCAGGAGCTTACTGCCTATGTTTTCTTCTAGGAGTTCTATGGTTTCCGGTCTTACATTCACATCTTTAATCCATGTTGAATTATTTTTTGTGTATAGTTTAAAATAGTGGTTCAGTTTCATTCTTATGTTTGTGTCAGTCCAGTTTTCCCAACACCTTTCATTGAGGAGACTGTCTCCATTGTATATCTTGGCTCCTTTGTCATAAATTAACTGACCATATATGCGTGAATTTATTTCTGGGGTTTCTATTCTGTTCCGTTGATCTATATGTCTGTTTTGTTTTTTTATTAAAGTATAACAATCTTGGGGCGCCTGGGTGGCGCAGTCGGTTAAGCGTCCGACTTCAGCCAGGTCACGATCTCGCGGTCCCTGAGTTCGAGCCCCGCGCCGGGCTCTGGGCTGATGGCTCAGAGCCTGGAGCCTGTTTCCGATTCTGTGTCTCCCTCTCTCTCTGCCCCTCCCCCGTTCATGCTCTGTCTCTCTCTGTCCCAAAAATAAAAAAAAATAAAATAAAATAAAAATTAAAAAAAAAAAAGAAAAAAAATAAAGTATAACAATCTTATGTTAGTTTCAGGTGTGCGATAGATCATTTTGACAGTTCCATACATGAGTCAGTACTTACCATGAGAAGTGTAGTCCCCATCTGTCACTCTACAATGCTTTTAGAATATCATTGACTATATTCTCTATGCCATACTGTTCATCACTGAGACTAACTTATTTCATGGAAGTTTGTACCTCTTACTCCCCTTATTTTTCCCATCACCATCACCCGCCTCCTGCTGGCAACCACCAGTTTGTTCTCTGTATTTAAAAGTCTGTTTATTTTGCTTTTTAGACTCCCCATATGAGTGGAAGCATATGGTATTTGTCTTTCTCCGGCTGACTTATTCCACTTAGCATAATGCCCTCTAGGTCCATCCGTGTTGTCACAAATGGCAAGATTTCATTCCTTTTAACATTCCATCGTGCGTGCGCGTGTGCGTGTACATGTATATGCACACCCATCTTCTTTATCCATTCATCTACCAATGGAGAATCAGGTTGCCTCCATACCTTGGTTATTGTAAATAATTCTGCAACAAACATAGGGGTGCATATGTATTTTCAAATTAGTGTTTTCATTTTCTTTGGGTAAATACCCGGTAGTGGAATTGCTGGATCATATGGTAATTCTATTTCTGATTTTTTGTGGAACCTCCATACTGTTTTCCATGGTAGCTTCACCAAATTGCATTGCTGTCAACAGGGCACAAGGGTTCCTTTTTCTCCACTTCCTGGTCAGGACTTGTTATTTCTTGTGTTTTTGATGTTAGCCATTCTGACAGGTGTGAGGTGATATCTCATTGTGGTTTTGATTTGCATTTCCCTGATGATGAGTGATGTTGAGCATCTTTTGATGTGTCTGTTGGCCATGTGTATGTCTTCTTTGGAAAAATGTCTATTATGTCTTCTCCCATTTTTTAATTGGATCATTTGTATCTTGGGTGTTGAGTTTTATAAGTGTATACACACACACACACACACACACATACTGGAATATTACTCAGCCAAAAAAAAAAAAAGGAATGAAATATTGCCATTTGCAACAACACGGATGGAGCTAGAGAGTATTATGCCAAGCGACGTAAGTCAGAGAAAGACCGATACCATATGATTTCACTAATATGTGGAATTTAAGAAAAAAACAAGCAAAGGGGAAAGAAAGAGAAAGGCCAAGAAACCAAGCAACAGATTATTAACTGTAGAGAACAAACTGGTTACCACAGGGGAGGTGGGTGGAGGGAGGGGTGAAATACACAATGGGGATTAAGGAGTGTAATTGCAATGAGCATGGGTGGTATAGGGAAGTGTTGAACCACTATATTATATACCTGCAACTCCTATTACACTGTATGTTAGCTAACTGGAATTTAAATAAAAACTGAAAAATGAAGAAGTGTCAGTTGAGGTCCTTTGCCCGTTTTTTTTTTTTTTTTTTTTTTTTTTTTATAATTTTTGGGACAGAGAGAGACAGAGCATGAACGGGGGAGGGGCAGAGAGAGAGGGAGACACAGAATCGGAAGCAGGCTCCAGGCTCTGAGCCATCAGCCCAGAGCCCGACGCGGGGCTCGAACTCACGGACCGCGAGATCGTGACCTGGCTGAAGTCGGACGCTTAACCGACTGCGCCACCCAGGCGCCCCATTTGCCCGTTTTTTAATAGGGCTCTTTGTCCTCTGGTGTTGAGTTGTATAAATTCTCTATATGTTTTGGTTATTAACACCTTATTGGCTATGTCCTTTCGAATATCTTCTCCCATTCAGCAGATTGTCTTTTGTTCTGTTGATCATTTCTTTTGCTGTGTTGTAAGAGCTTTTTATTTTGGCGTAATCCCAATAGTTTGTTTTTGTTCTCCTTACCTGAGGAGACAGATCCATAAATATGTTCCTAAGGGCAATGTCCAAGAGATTACTGCCTAGATTTATGTTAGAATTTTTATGGTTTCAGGTCTCACATGTAGGTCTTTAACCCATTTTGAGTTTATTTTTGTGTATGGCGTCTGAAAGTGGTCCAGTTTCATGCTTTTGCATGTGGCTGTCCAGTTTTCCCAATACTGTTTATTGCAAAGAATGTCTTTTCCTCAGTGTATATTTTTGCTCCCTTTGTCATAGATTAATTGACCATATACACATGGTTTTTATTTCTGGGCTCTCTATCCTGTTCCATTGATCCATACGTCTCCTTTTGTGCCAGCACCATCCTGTTTTGATTACTACATCTTTGTAGTATAACTTGAAATCTGGGATAGGTTTTCTCCAGCTTTGTTCTCGAGATTTCTTTGGCTATTTGGGGTCTTTTGTGGTTCCATAGAAATTTTAGGATTATTTGTTCTAGTGCTGTGAAAAATGTTATTGGTATTTTGATAGAGATTGCATTGAATCTGTAGGTTGCTTTGGGTAGTGTGGACATTTTAATGATATTCTTCTAATCCACGAGCATGGAATATGTTCCACTTGTTTGTGTCCTCTTCAGTTTCTTTCACCAGTGTTTTATAGTTTTCAGAGCACAGGTCTTTCACTTTCTTGGTTAAGTTTACCCTGGGTATTTTATTCTTTTTGGTGCAATCGTGAATGGTATTGTTTTCTTAATTTCTCTTTCTGCTACTTCATCATTAGTATGTAGAAAAAATGCAATTGATTTCTGTATATTAATTTTGTATCCTGCAACTTTACTGAATTCAGTATTCTAATAGTTTATTGGTGAGGTCTTCAGGGTTTTCTACATATAGTATTATGTCATTTTCAAACAGTGACAGTTTTACTTCTTATCAATTTGAATGACTTTTATTTCTTTTTCTTATCTGATTGCCATGGCCAAGACTTCCAGCACTATGTTGAATAAAAGTGGTAAGAATGGACATTCTTATTACTGATCTTAAAGGAATAGCTTTCAGGTTTTCACCATTGAGGATGATATTAGCTGGGGGTTTATCCTATTTGGCCTTTATTTTTTTTTAATTTTTATTAAATTTATTTGTTTATTTTTAAATTTACATCCAAGTTAGTTAGCATATAGTGCAACAATGATTTCAGTAGGTTGCTTAATGCCCCTTACCCATTTAGCCCATCCCCCCTCCCATCACCCCTCCAATAACCCCCTGTTTGTTCTCCACATTTAGGAGTCTCTTATGTTTTGTCCCCCTCCCTGTTTTTATATTATTTTTGGTTCCTTTCCCTTATGTTCATCTGTGTTGTATCTTAAGTTCCTCACATGAGTGAAGTCATATGATGTTTGTCTTTCTCTGACTAATTTCACTTAGCATAATACCCTCTAGTTCCATCCATGTAGTTGCAAATGGCAAGATTTCATTCTTTTTCATTGCCTAGATGGCCTTTATTATGTTGAGGTGTATGTTCCCTCTGAATCTGCTTTGTTGAGATTTTTTTTATCATGAACAGGTGTTGAATTTTGTTGAATGCTCTTTTTTTGCATCTATGAAATGATCATCATTTTTGTCCTTCATATTATTTGTTATATATTACATTGATTTATGAAATTGAACTATCATTGTATCCCCAGAATAAATCCCACTTGTTCATGGTGAATGGATCCTTTTAATGTATTGCTGAATGCAGTTTGCTAATATTTTGTTCAACAGTTTTGAATCTATGTTATTATAGTTCTTCCTGATTCAGTTTTGGGAGGCTGTCTGGTTTCTAGTAATTTATCCATTTTTTCTACATTGTCCAATTTGTTGGCATATAATCTTCCATAGTAGTCTCTTCTAATCCTTGTGTTTCTGTGGTGTGGGTTGCTATTTCTCTTTCCTTTCTGATTTTATTTATTTGGGTTCTCTCTTTTTTATGGATAAGTCTGGCTAAACGTTTATCCATTTTTGCTTATCTTTAAAAAGAATTTTTTAAAAATGTTTATTTTTGAGACCATGCGAGAGACAGAGTGCAAGCAGCAGAGGGGCAGACAGAGGGAGACACAGAATCTGAAGTGGGCTCCAGGCTCTGAGCTGTCAGCCCAGAACCCGATGCGGGGCTCGAACTCACGAACTGTGAGATAGATCGTGAGTTGAGCCAAAGTCAGACACTCAATGGACTGAGCACTCAGGTGCCCCTATTTTTGCTTATCTTTTTAATGAAACAACTCTTGATTTTGCTGGTCTGTTCTATGGTTTCTTAAGTCTCTATATCATTTATTTTGACTCTGATCTTCATTATTTCCTTTTTTCTACTATCCTTGGGCTTTATTCTTCTTTTTCGAATTCCTTTAGTTATAAGATCAGATCGTTTGGGATTTTTCTTGGTTTTTGAGGTAGGCTTGTATCACTATAAATTTCCCTCTCAGAGCTGCCTTTGCTTTGTCCTAGGGATTTTGGACCATTGTGTTTTCATTTTCATTTGTCTTTGTGTATTTTTTATTTCCTCCTTGATTTCTTCACTGACCCATTGGTTGTTTAGTAGTATGTTGTTTAGCCTCCACGTGTTTGTGGTTTTTTTCCAGTTTTTTTCTTGTAACTGATTTCCAGTTTTATATTGTTGTGATCAGAAAGGATGCTTGGTGTGATTCCAATTTTCTTTAATTTAGTGAGACATGTTTTGTGGCCTAACGTGATCTATCCCAAAGAATGTCCCATGTACACTTGAAAATAATATGTATTCTCTTGTTTTGGGATGATGGAATATTCTGTATATATCTGTGAAGTCCATCTGGTCTCATGTATTATTCAAAGACACTGTTTCCTTATTGATTTGCTGCCTGGATGACTGATCTATTGATGTAATTGGGATAATGAAGTCCCCTAATATTATTCTACTACTGTCAATTTCTCCCTATGGCTGTTAATATTTGCTTTATGTATTTAGGTGCTCCAATGGTGCATGCATACATATTTACAATTGCTGTATCCTTTTGTTGGATTGATCTTTTATCGTTATGTTTTTATGGCAGCATATGGATGGCTCTTGGGTTTTTTTAAATCCATTCTGTCACCCTATGTATTTTGATTGGAGCACTTAGACTACTTACTTCCAAGGTAATTAATAGGGTTGTACTTATTGCCATTTTGTTAATTGTTTTCTGGTTTTTTGGACAGTTCTTTTCTGTTCCTTTCTTCTCTTGCCCACTTTCCTTTTGAGTGATGACTTTGGCATTATGCTTGCCTTTGCTTGGCCTTCTTTTTCTTTATTTTTTGTGTATCTATTATAGATACTTGGTTTCTTATTGCCATGAGGCTCATATAGAACATATTGAGTATATAGCTGGCTATATTAGTTGTCACTTAAGTTAGAACACATTCTAGAATGACTTTAGGGGCACCTGGGTGGCTCAGTCAGTTGAGTGTCTGACTCTTGATTTCAGCTCGGATCATGACTTCATGGTTTGTGAGATTGAGCCTTGCATTGGGCCTTGCACCGACAGCTTGGAGCCTGCTCGGGGTTCTCTGTCTCTCTCCCATGCTCTCTGCCTCTCCCCTGCTCGGGGTTCTCTCTCTCTCTCTCTCCCTTGCTCTCTGCTTCTCCCCTGTTTGTGTTCTCTGTCAATCTATCTCTCTCTCAAAATAAATAAACGTAAAAAAAAAAAAAAAAAAAGAACTTGGGGGCACCTAGGTGGCTCAGTTGGTTAAGCATCTGACTCCGGCTCAGGTCATGATCTTGCGGTTCATGAGTTTGAGCCCGGCATTGGGCTCTGTGCTGACAGCTCAGAGCCTGGAGCTTGCTTCAGGTTCTGTGTCTCCCTCTTGCTCTCTCTTTCTGCCTCTCCCCTGCGCACGCACACACACACACACACACACTTGCTCTCTCTCAAAAATAAAAAAAATATTTAAAAAAATTTTATTTTTACTCTCCCCGCCACATTTTATGTGTATATTGTCATATTTTCTATCTTTTTATTTTGGGAGTTTAACTGAGTTTTTAGATATAATTGAGTTTTACTACCGTCTAAAATTTTTATACTGGCTTTGTAAGTGATGGCTCTACTACCTTTACTCTGTGTTTACTTTTACCCATGAAATTTTTTTCCTTTCTAATTTTCTTCTAAGTTCTAATCATGGCCTTTTCCATTTGAACAAGTCCCTTTTAACATTTCTTGTAGGGCCAATTTAATGGTGATGAGTTGATTTAATGTTTATTTGGGGAATTCTTTATTTCTCCTTCAATTCTGGGTGACAACTTTGGCAGGTAGAATGTTCTTGGTTGTGGGTTTCCCCCCCTTTCAGTACTTCAAGTATTCCATGCCACTCCCTTTTGGCTTGCAAAGTTTCTGATGAAAAATCAGCTGATAGACTTATGGCATTTCCCTCGTACGTAACCCCTTGCCTTTGTCTCGCTGCTTTTAAAATTCTCTCTTGGGGCGCCTGGGTGGCGCAGTCGGTTGGGCGTCCGACTTCAGCCAGGTCACGATCTTGCGGTCCGTGAGTTCGAGCCCCGTGTCGGGCTCTGGGCGGATGGCTCAGAGCCTGGAGCCTGTTTCCGATTCTGTGTCTCCCTCTCTCTCTGCCCCTCCCCCGTTCATGCTCTGTCTCTCTCTGTCCCAAAAATAAATAAACGTTGAAAAAAAAATTAAAAAAAAAAATAAAATTCTCTCTTCATTTTTTGGCATTTTAATTATTATGTGCGAAGGTATGGACCTCCTTGAGTTTGTCTTGTTTGGAACTCTCTATACTTGCTGAACTGGGATGTCTGTTTCCTTCTCCAGGTTAGGGAAGTTTTCAGCTGTTTATTTCTCCAAATAAGTCTTCTGTCCCATTCTTTCTCTCTTCTCCTTCCAGGACCACTATAATGTGAATGTTTGCTTGCTTGATGTTATCCAAGGGATCCCTTAACCTATCCTCATTTAAAAAAAAAAATTCTTTTTCCTTTTTGCTGTTCAACTTAGGTGCTTTCCATTCTCTTTTCCAAATTGCTGGTCTGTCCTCTGCGTCCTGTAATCTACTGTTGATTCCTTCTAGTTTATTTTTCATTTCAGTTATTGTACTCTTCAGCTCTGGTTCTTTTTTATGTATTTTTTAAAAAATCTCTTTCTTAAAGTTCTCACTGAGTTCATCTACTCTTCTCTCCAGTCTGATGAGCATCTTTATGACTATTTGAACTCTATTAGATTGGTTATCTACATTTCATTAGTTCTTTTTCTGAGGTTTTGTCTTGTTCTTTCATTTGTGGAGCATATCCCTCTGTCTCCTCGTTTTGCTTGACTTGCTGTGTTTGTTTCTATGAATTGGGTGGAACGACTGCTTCTTCTAAGTCTGAGGGAACACGCCCGTGTGTGGCCAACCCCTGTATGGACTGTGTGTGCCTGATGACTTTGCTGGCTGGCCGGTTGGAGCTGTGGCTGGCATGGGCCAAGGGTCCTGGGGCACTCCATACTGGAGTTGCCCCGGTGGGATGGCTGGAGCTGAAGTGGACACGGGCCACGGCAGTTCCAGGGCACCCTGGCAGAATAGCTGAAGCTTCAGCGAGTGCAAGACAGGGGATCCTGGTATACTCCACACAGGACTGCCCCGATGGGGCAATTGGATCTGAGGCAGGTGTGAGCCAGCATTTCCTGAAGCCCTCTGTGTTGGGGGGTGCTCTGGCAAATCCTCTAAAGCCGAAGTGGCGCAGGCTGAGTGTTCCACGGTGCTTTGTGTCTGTGTCACCTTGGTGAGTCAGATGGAGCTGTGAGCACTGACCAGGGGTGTCCTAGTGTGTGTTGCACTGGACCGCCTTGTGGGACATCTGGGGCTTGTGTGGGCGAGGGACTGGGTCTCACTGAGATGGCAGGCCAGCTAAGGCACCTGGACCCTCCCCCTGTCCATGTCATCAAGGTGGAGAGGGAACATATTCTGTGGTGGTCGCCAGTCCCTCTGACCCAGAGTTCCAGCAGCTCTCCTGCCATTTTGCTGGTTTCTTTATATTCTAGTTGCATGTTTAAACCATGGCTTTTTCCCATGCCCCACAGTAGATGGATCTGCTCATGGTCCCTCAGTGTTATCCCTCCCTACTGCCAAATCGCAGCGCTGGGGTGTGTGTGTGGGGGGGGGGGGGGGGGGGTAGGTGGCTTTTGTTACCATGTCTCCATCTCTCTTGCCTTTCTCTATGTGGTCTCTCTGTTGTGCAGACGCTGTTCAGACAGCCCTCAGTTCTTTTTCAGGAAGAATTAATTGCTCTAGAAGTATGTATAGATTTGGTGTGTCTGTGGAGGAGATGACTTCTGGGTCTTCTGGGTCACCATCTTGGACTGGAACGAATCTTATTTCTTTTTCTTACTTAATTGCTGTGTCCAGGACTTCCAATACTACGTTGAATAAAAGTGGTGAGGGGCGCCTGGGTGGCTGTCGGTCGAGCATCCAACTCTTAATTTCAGCTCAAGGCATGATCCCAGAGTTGTGGGATCTAGCTCTGCATCAGGCTCCATGCTGGGTGTGGGGCCCGCTCTTGGGATTCTCCCTCTCCCTCTCTCTGCCCCGCCCCACTTACTTGCACACTCTTTCTCACTCTCAAAATAAATAAACAAACTTAAAAAAAATTGGTGAGAGTGGGGATCCTTGTTTTGCTCCTGACCCGAGAGGAAAAACTTCCAGCTTTTCACCACTGAGTGTGATGTTTGAGTTTGTCATATATAGCCTTTATTATGCTGAGGTATCTTCTCTCTGTACCCACTTTGTTGAGAGTTATTTTTTTTTAAATCATAAGTGGGTAAAACCATAAAAAATGGTTTTATCCATTTATTTGAGTTTTGTCAAATGCTTTTCTGCATCTAAATCCTCTTTGATCATGATGTATGATCCTTTAATGGATTTAATGCAATGTATTTAATGTATGTAATGTATTTTAATTTATTGTTTGCTAGTATTTTGTTGAGGATTTTTGCATCTATGTTTATCAGGAATATTGACCTGTAAATTTCCTTTTTTGTGGACTCCCTGTCTAGGTTAGGTATCAGGATATTGCTGGCCTCATAGATACATTTGGAAGTATTCCCTCCTTTTCTATTTTTTTGGAAAATTTTGAGAAGGATTAGCATTAATTCTTCTTTAAATGTTTGGTAGAGTTCACAGTGAAACCATCTGGTCCTGGACTTTGTTTTTTGAGAGATTTTTTATTACTGATTCAATGTCCTTACTAGTAATTGGTCTGTGCACATTTTCTATTTTTTCATGATTCAGTCTTAATAGTTTGTATGTTTCTAGGAATTTATCCATTTCTTCTACAGTGTCAAATTTATTGGCATATAATTGTTCATGGTATTCTCTTACGATCTCATCTATTTCTGTGGCATCAGTTGTCATATCCCTTCTTTCATTTCTGATTTTGAGACCTCCCTTTCTCTCTCTCTTCTTGGTGAGTATAGGTAAAGTTTTGTCAATTTTGTTCATCTTTTCAAGGAACCAGCCCTTGGTTTCATTGATCTTTTCTATTATCTTTTTGGTCTCTATTGCATTTATTTCTGGTCTGATCTTTGTCATTTCCTTCCTTCTACTATCTTTGCATTTTGTCCCTTGAGGTATAAAGTTAGGTTGTTGGAGATGTTTTGTTTCTTGAGGAAGGCATTTACTGCTATGCTACATCCCATAAGTTTGGGTACGTTGTATTTCCATTTTCATTTGTCTCGAGGTACTTTTTTTCATTTGTATTAAGTTTTTAATTTTAATTCCAGTATAGTTGACATACAGTGTTATATTAGTTTCAGATATACAATATAGTGATGGAACAATTATTTTAAAAAAAATTTTTTTTAATGTTTATTTCTGAGAGACAGAGTGTAAGCGGGGGACGAGCAGAGAGAGAGGGAGACACAGAATCTGAAGCAGGCTCCAGGCTCTGAGCTGTCAGCACAGAGCCCAATATGGGGCTCGAAATCATGAATCTTGAGATCAATGCCTGAGCCGAAGTCTCAGTGGCTTAACGGACTGAGCCACCCAGGCACCCCTAGTGATTCAACAATTCTATACATTACTCAGTGCTCATCATGATAAATGCAAGGTACATTTTGATTTCTTCTGATTTCTTTTTTTTTTTTTTTTTTTTTTTTTTTTTTGACTGGTTGTTTTAAGTAGCATGCTGTTTTATCTCCACATATTTGTGAATTTTCCAGCTTTATTCTTATAGTTGATTTCTAGTTTTGAACTATTTTGGTCAGAAAAGATGCTTGATTATATTTCAGTCTTTATTAGGACTTGTTTTGGGGCCTAACATATGATCTGTCCTGGAGAATGTTTCATGTGTACTTGAAGAATATTAGTTCTGCTGCTTTTGGGTGGGATATTCTCTAGACCAGATGAATTTAATAGGCATCTAACGTATCATATAAGGCTGATGTTTCCTTATTGATATTCTATCTGGACGATCTATCCATTGACGAAAGTGCAGTATTGAATTCCCCTACTATTGTTATATTGCTGTCTGTGTCTCCCTTTAGGTCTGTTACTGTTTGCTTTATATATTTAGGTGCTTCTACATTGAGTGCATAAATACCTACAACTCTTCTATCATCTGGTCGGATTGACCCCTTATCATTATATACTGCCTGTCTTTGTCTCTTCCTACAGCATTTGTTTTAAAGTCTATTTGTCTGGTATGAGTATAGCCACACCAGCTTTCTTTTGGTTTCCATTTGTATGGAGTATCGAATATCTCTCCCCATCCTTTCATTTTCAGCCTGTGTGCATCCTTATATTTGAAGAGAGTCTATTGTAGGCAGCAATAGATGGGTCTTTTTTTTTTTTTTAATTGTTTCAGCCACTGTCTTTCAGTTGGAGAAGCTAATCCATTTACATTTAAAGTAATGATTGATAGGTATATAGTTACTGCCATTTTGTTTTGTTATTTGTTTTCTGGCAGGTTTCCTTTTCACTGTTTTCTTTTGTGATTGGATGACTTTCTTGAGTGGTATGCTTAGATTTCTTTATCTTTGGTGTATCTACTATAAGGTTTTGCCTTGTGGTTATCATGAGGCTGACACATAACAACTGATAATTTATAACAGTATAAATTTACAACTTAAGTTTGAATGCATTCTAAGGCTCTACATTTTTACTCTGCTCCCCACCCCCACGTTTTATGTTTTTAATGTCATATTCTACATCTGTTTATCTTGTGCATCTGTTAACTGTTGTAGTCAACAGTTAACCTTCACGCTAGCTTTAGTGGGCGATCCACCATCTTTACAAATTTCATCGAAATTGTATGATGTATTTACCTTTTACCAGTGAGATTTATATATATATATTTTTAATTTTTTTAACGTTTATTTATTTTTGAGACAGAGAGAGACAAAGCATGAATGGGGGAGGGTCAGAGAGAGGGAGACACAGAATCTGAAACAGGCTCCAGGCTCTGAGCTGTGAGCACAGGGCCCGACGTGGGGCTCGAACTCACGGACCGCGAGATCATGACCTGAGCCGAAGTCGGCCGCCTAACCGACTGAGCCACCCAGGCGCCCCGAGATTTATATTTTTATATTTGCTACTTTCTTATATTTTCTGTCTCTTTTTTGAAGTTCTCACTGTGTTCATCCATGCTTTTCCTGAGTTTGGTGAGCATCTTTATGACGATTATTTTGAACTCTATCAAATAAATCACGTATCTCTGGTTCATTAATGGTGAGGGAGCATGGGGCAAGCTGAGGGCGAAATACAGGCTGGTACCCACTCCCACCCCCAACTCCAGGTGGGATATGTGTGATATCCTCGGACATTCCTGGCTACCTAAGAACAAAGGAAAGGGGTTTAAGTGCCTGCCATGTGGGAAACTAAGGCAAAAATGAAAAATTAAATTCCCTTCCTGCCTATCGCCCATTGACAAGTCCTTGAGACCTGCAGAGTGACCTTTCCTCTAGGAGCTCAGCTACCTCAAGATGACACTTTGCCGGGGACAAAAGAGAATCTTAGCTTAACATTGTCCCAACCTCAAAGATCCTGTAAGTCTACTTCCTTTATCTCAACTCCCCTAAGATATATGCTGGCAATCATACTCCAAGCTTATGGCCCCCTGATATACATCTAAAAACATGACTGAGGTTTTATTAAGTGGTAGTAAATGGCATTTCCCTAGCAACAGCTAGCCCCTCAAGATCCTGGAAACCTTGCCTCCAAAATTCCATAAAGACTTACTTCCATAGACACCCTGATCCCCTCCCAACCTGAGGGTATATAATGAGTTACTTGTCACGACCCTAGTGCAGCTCTTCCTGCCCATGGGTCCTGTCCCCATGTTTAATAAAATCACCTCTTTGCACCAAAGAGGTCCTCAAGAATTCTTTCTTGGCCGTTGGCTCTGGACCCCATGAACCCCCCATCACCCCAAAACTTCATCAGTTAAGCACTTCTTCAAGGTTTTATCTTGTTCTTTCATTTGGAACAGATTCCATTTTCTTCATTTTCCTTGACTCCCTGTGTTGGTTTCTATGCATTAGATAAAACACCTCCCTCTCCCCATCTTTAAGGAGCAGCCTCATGTAGGGAATGAACCTTATAGTCCAACCCTGCCTTAGCTTTTGGTTGTCACAAACCTTTGTGATTGTCCAAGCATTGTTTTCAGTGGCCCTCAGTAGTTGAGGGTGTACCAACATCTGTCAGTGTCCCAAAGGGGAGGAGTTCAATCAGCACCTAAACTCAGGCTGATTGGAAACCAGACCCTTAGGCAGTACCTTTTAGAGAATGACTATATAGTCATGACCATT
>NW_024412388.1:100304854-100312572 GCF_014898765.1 Herpailurus yagouaroundi | reverse complement strand
CAGAAATTAGGGTGTCAGACGAGAGTCCAAGTTCCTTTCTGGGAGATGCTGGCGATCTGGAGCCAGGCAGAAGGACAGTGCAAAGATGGCGTCCAGTGGCCTCCATCCCCAGAGTGCATCTCGGCTGTGTACCAAACCCGAAGCCTGCTCTTGTAGCTGAGGCTCTTGGACAAGCAGATAGGTCTCTCACAAAGAGACTTGGTGCGTCTCTCAGTCTGCTGTCTGTGCAGTGCCCTGGAGGTGATAAACAGCCAAGAACAAGCCCCTGAATTGTTCTAGTCCCCTAGAATCCCAGAATGCAAGCCCTGCTGCTCACCTAGGACTAGGCAATCCAGGAGCATCTCCTGGGGGGGAAGCCATGAAAGCTGGGGCACCAGATGCATGTACAAGCTCCTCTCCAGGAGATACTGGCACCGTGGAGTGTGGCAGAGGGAAAGCGAGAAGATAGCGCCCACCTTCTGTGGGCTCCGGAAAGGAGGACCGTAGGGTCTTGACTGTGTGCTTCATTAGAAGCTTGCCCCTCAGTTGATGCCTTAAGATCAGCAAACAAACCTCTTTCACATAAAGTCTGGGTTCCTCTCAACTGGCTGCTTCTGTGCTGCTCCCCAGGCAAAGTAAGACTGTGCACAAGCTTTGTAAATGCGCTTGTTTAGGGGCGCCTGGGTGGCTCAGTCGGTTGAGCGTCTGACTCTTGATTCTGGCTCGGGTCATGATCTCACCGTTTGTGGGTTCAAGCCCCACAACTGGCTCTTGCACCGACAGCGTGGAACCTACTTAGGATTCTCTCTCTCTGCTCTCATAAACTTTTTTTTTTTTTTACAGCTGTTTTCAGTTTGCTGTACCATTATGGGCATGACAGACGTAAACCCCATTGGTTTCCAAAGCTAAATGTTTTAGGGGCTTGTCTCTCAGGTGAAGGTGGAGTGCCCACTGTGGAGGACGAAACCTTTGCTCCCCAGGGGTAGTAAAAAGCTCCAGGTTTTGAGTTCCGTTGTGGCAGTCATGCCAGGGTTGGAGTTTCTGGAAGGGTTGTGTTTCCACCTCTCCTACGTGCTTCAGTGTTGGGTTTTTCTTGTTTGCCTGATGTGTAGGCATCATTCTGCTTCTTTGTAGGTTTTTTTCCCAGAGGAAGCTGTTCCATATGCAGCCGTAGATTTGGTGTGTCCATGGAAGGAGGTGAGTTCAGGATCTTCCTATGATGCCATCTTGAAGTGGAGCCCGCCTTTCTCCTTAGGGAGTATTGGCCACTGTGCTAAAGTGCCAACTTCTCTTCTGAAGGCGCTGGGCTGAACATGACGGGGAAAACAGAAAAGACAGGCTCCTGGACCTCACAGAACTTACAGGTTAGCAGGGGAAAATGGATATTAATGATTGCATAATTGAATGACAGAATTGTGACTTCTGTGAAGGGGTACTAAGTAACCAGCTATCTAATAGGAGGTGACAACCTAGTAGGGGGTTGCAGTGGGGTGGGGGGTTTCAATGAGCTCGTTGGAGGCCCAAGACAGTGATTCAAAAGCTCTGGGACGCAGGCACATCCAAGGACTTGTGTCCACCTTGGTGCCTCTGTTTGTACATCTCTTTGCCTTCTATCATCACTTGCCATGGTCTCCCACCAAACTTCTTCACATCCTGATTCCATGAATGGCTCCTGAATACTCTCTGAATTTCAGCCTCAAAGTTTTAGGAGACTGGCAAATTCATAGGCTCCTGCAGACCTGGGTATACATTTCCCTTGGGTGAAGCGTCAGCCCTGATTCAAGAAACTGAAATGCAGGGTGAGGGTGAAGTGTTAAAAAATATGGAAAAGCTCTGGTAATGAGCATTCATTCATTCAACGAGTACTCAACGTGCCAGATGTTGGGGAGGGTATGGCCTGGGCTGCGTGCTCAGGAACTCGTAGTTTATCAGGGAACACACTAATAAATAGGCGTAGGTGCTAGAAGGTGTGAAAACACGAGGGCCCACTGAGCCTTTCCCAAGGAGGAGAGGCCTGAATGGTAGCCGGAGAGTTGAGTCAGTCAGCCGGGGGAATGCAGGTTGGGCCCACGCGGGTGGCTTGCCAGGGGGACTTGTAGGACGGCGGGGGGAGGCGGTATGTAGCACAAAAGGGACTTCCTGGGAGCCTGAACGGCTGAGCAGAGATAGGTTTCTGTGCTGGAGTCAAGGGTGAAGGCGTGGATGGTGAGAGAGGCAGCCACGCAGGGCTTGGAAGGTGGGATTGAGCAATGCTTCTCAGATTTTGACATGCATCAGAATCACCTGGAAGGCTCCTTGAAGCAGATTGCTGTGTCCCGCCTCCAGTTTCAGATTCAGTCGGTGCGCATCAGAAGGTGCATTGCCGTCAAGTTCCCCGGGAGATACTGGTCCAGAGACCACATTTAGAGAAGCACTGGACTGAAGGCTGAGAGTCAGGGGACCGGCCAGGAGCTCTTGCGGGTGTCCAGAAGTGAAGGGCAGTGCCAGAAGAGAAAGGGTTTTATCGAGGACCAGCCACCGTGCCAATCTCTTTACATATAACCTCCGTGCTTTCAACAATTCTCAAATGTCATTGGGATTCTAAAGGAAGCGCTGAGAGGCAAAATTCTGTACCCATGGTCAGTAAGTGTGCCTAGGATAAGACCCAAAGCCTGTTGTCAGCCACACTGGAACTGAGTGGCGATTGCATGGTGGCAGGGGCCACAGCAAGGTAAGGGAGACAGAAACCTCACGTGACTTCCGGCTTTCTGATTTGGGCAACGGGGCGATAGATGTCCTTGCCTAGACTATGTTCATTTTGAGACTAGCGTGTTGTGCTTTGTGGGCAAATACAGATGTCCAGTAGACAACTGGATTCACGGGTCTGGGGGCTCAGAAGAGAGGAAAGCATTGTGGGTGTTGTGTTGTGAAACACACAAGAATAGGAAGCGGGCAGAGGGAAAGGCATGGGGACCCCCCTGAGGAAACGAACAGCCAAGGAGCAGGTGAGGAGGAGGCAGAAGGCTAAGGAGTGGGCAGCCATGATGATGGTAGAGATGATGGGTCCGGTTTGGGCAAGGGGGTGATGGAGACACACGTGCTGTAGAAGCCAAGGACCGGGAATCAGGTCAGAGACGACAGTTATCAGTGGACTGGTGTTATTAACAGGAGCCGGGAGGCGGCGGAGGGATGATTAGGTGAGCGAGTAGAGGGAGGAGGCTGGTCAGGATGGCTGTGTTGCAGATTTGTGGGGGTGCACCGTCTCTGGGGTCAGCATCCCTCAGCTGTTTGTCCTTGTTCTGGAGCCATACTTAGCCACTACCGAGAGGGCTAAAGTGAGAATTGGAGTGCAAAGCAGAAATGAGCCCAGGCGTTGAGTCTTTTAGAAAGCTTGGAAACATCTGACCCATCAGGAGGCCTGGTTCTGGTACCAGTTTTACCCGTCACTTAGCTGCTTCCTCTGGAGCAAACTTTTGGCTGTACAACTGGTTATTCAGTGATTGTCCGAAGGTGGAAATGTTCTGGTGGGAAGGGGGTGGGAGGTTCGGAGACTCCCCTTGTCCTGCCCCACCCTTCCTCCAGGTGTTTCGAAGTCGAGGGCCGCTTAGCGTGGTGAGAAGCCTGGCCTGGAATCTCCCTGGGGTCACCCCACCCCCTGACCCTGACTCTACCGTGTCAGGCTGCTTCGAGCTCTTTGGGAGTACCCATGACCTTCGTTGTAGTGGTGTTGGGTTCACTGGTCAACCCTCCAGGGGTGCCAGAGAGCAGACACAGGGGCAGTAGGGGTGGGGACAGCAAATCTGACAGGGCTGTGCCGGTTGAAGCATGGGGAGGGGGTTGGGTGCTCATGAGGGCCATCGTAGCAGTGAAGGGCAAGGTGTCCTCGAGTGGCCAGTTACCACCCGTCTCCTGGACTCATAATCCTGAGGACTTTGTTAGCTTCATCCTAGTTTCCATGTTGGGCGAGCAGATGGCTATTTTGAAAGATGATTTGCTGGGGCATCTGATAGGCTCAGTGGAGTATCGACTTGATTTCGGCTCAGGTCACGATTCCGGGGTGGCGGGATTGAGGTCTGCGTCGGGCTCCGCGCTGAACTTGGAGCTTGTCTCTCTCCCTCCCCCTCCCCCCCCCACCCCCACTCACACTCTCTCTAAAAGCAAAAAATTAAAAACTGACTTGCTTACAAGTGCAGAGATCATCCCAGGGGAAAGTGTCCCCGAGAGAGGAGGTTAGAACTGGTTAGACTAAGGTCAGCCCTCCCAGTTCCTCCAGCTGGAGAGGGGACAGCCGATGACAGCCAGTATGCGGGAATTCGCTGGTTCCCTTCCTCTCCCATCGGTACAGCTTGGAAGTGAGCTGCAGTCAAGAGGCATGAGCAATGCCTTAAGCTTTCAGAGAGAAAAAAAAAATACTTGAACTCCTTCTCTGCCTGCCTGTCGACGTACTCGGGTGCCAGAAGTAAGGACTCTATTGTATCTGCTTGAAGCAGGGACAGCCTTGGAGCATGGCTAGGTGACAGCAGGCACACTGGAGTGCTGAGCCCTGAGACCGAGGGCTGGGGGGAAGGGAGGGGGGTTACACTCACGCTTTGAGAACAGGTGTTCTCAGACTTGACCCTGATGTAAACAGGTCTCTCTTACCTTTTTCTTTAAGTGCCTTCTGGCACCGAAGCTCTTTCTGCAATGGAGCTGTCTGATGCTACATTAGGAACGAGCTATGTGATAGGGAAGCGCTTTGTGATACACGGGCCACGAGACCGTGTAGGCCTACTTCTCAGACCTTGGTCTAGAGACACTGGAGGCTGCCGTGGTGGGGACCCGGGGGCTGTGCCAGCTTGACAAGAGGGTATGGTACTAAGGCACTGAATCCTTCACAGGACATGTGCCTCCGTCAAGGAGCAGATGTGAGACAGCTGGAGTTGCAGCCACACCACTCACCCTGAGGTAAGTCCACAAATGTATCTACTCAGAACAAAAGAGCCAGGGCACAAAGTTACCCCTCAACAGTTCTCAAACTTGAATGGGACTCAGAATCGCCTAGAGAGCTTTTATACAACCAGAGGACTGGTTAGCTTTGGTTCGGGGGGGGGTCTGGGTTTGCCGTGCCAACAAGTTCCGGGCTGTTGAAGCAGCCAGTACAGGGATGCGCGCAGAGAACCACACTCTGACATCAGGGCCACGAAGGTGATGAGGGCACAAGATCGATTCCGTTATAATAGCCATCTTTATTTGTAAAAATCCAGATATAAAATGTATTCTTTCAGTCTTTCCAAGTTTTCCTTTTTACAAAAACAAAAAGGCACATAAAAACCTTCCCCGCTGTCATTCCCATAGACGGTGTTTGTCAGGCAGCCCTCCCCCCTCCCCCCCGTATAGCTACATGCTTCATTCCGGGACGTCTCGCTTCCCCCACATGCTTCGGTGCTTTCCTACCAGGGTAGAGTTCCGAATTCCAAGACTGAAGTACACAAAGAGGGCGTGGGGGGTGGGTGCAGGTGCGTGGTAGGATGCTCCACGGCGTGCAGGACACGGGGGGGCCTAGTAGTAGGTTTCCTTCTCTACCCAGCCTATAGGCAGCAAAGAGAGACAAGACACTTGCAGTAAGTCCTGGCTCTAGGGCACAGTGGGAGAAAGAGTGTCGAGGAGTGACCTGGGGGTGGGTGACGAAGCTCGGGGGTGGGGGTGGGGGGGTCACTCAAATTCGGCATTAGACCTCAACTCTCTTTCTTTGTTTTTAGAAAGAACATGTTAATTGGGAAGATGGTTTAGGTTTCTGCCCAACTTTCCACTGGATCGTATTTGGTTTGTAGTCTAAAATACGATCGGTTCTGAAACCTCAGTGGAGATCGTGAGGATGGGACTGTAGCGTTGGGCAGTTTGCAGTTGGCTGGTCCAATGGCCTGGGCCGAGCCCAGACACTTCAGAGGAAATAAAAGACACAGAAATACCGCCTCTCCCACAACCCTGCTGAAGGTAAGATGAAATTACCGCCAGGGCGTCGCCTGATGATGAGTTTTCGGACTTCGTCGTACACGAAGATGAGAAGAGAGTAGGGGAAGGCACAGAACCACCAGGTAGGTCTGGAAATAGAATCAGGTACTAATTTATACGTGAACACAAGTCAAAGGAAAGAGAAACCACATATCACCCAGGACAGTGGAATAGCCTGGAAGGAGGAGCCAAGTATAATCATGGTTAACTATTGAGCCATTAGCACAGAACACACAGAAAGGTCTTAAGAACAGAATGCTGCTCCCTGCACCCAGGGCCTGGAGAGGCTCAGGAAACCAGACTGCAGACTTTATGAAGGAATCCCCTTTTACGAGTTTGGTTTATAGGGTAAGTTGAGATTTTCTGTTGACCATCCCCCAGCAAATGGGCATTTACTTTCTTCCCCTTTCTAAAGCGTTTGAGGAACTTGAGTGTGGTATATATACATTATATCTAACGTCCTGGCATCTGAAGATAAAGCACTGCCAGAGTAGATCAGAACCATGTATCCATCCCTTGAATTCAGTCAGCTGGGTGCTGAATCCCAGTGCCAGGGAATGAAAAAAGCTGAGCCCTAATAGAGAACAGAGCTTTGGGAGCCCAGCGGCTGCTGCCACATCCCCAGCCTGGAGACAGGCACCCTGGACAGCCCTGTCAAGGGCCATGCTTTCCTGACTACCAACTTCTGCAGTCAACAGAGGAAGGCGTTCCCAGGGCAGAAGCCTGGCAATCTCTTCTGCCTGGCGCTAGAGGTCTTCCTCCACAGCTAAGAGATGATCTCCTTTGGCTCGGTCGCCCAGAGTAACTGAACCACCTTCCTAATTGGGTAGAACCTGTTGGGAACAAACTCTCTAGGCACAGCAAAGGAGGTCCTGAGGCCCTACTCTATTTCAGTGTGACTCTCCACTTCAGGCTTTGAGAGAGCTCGGTGGTTCTCCTGGCCTCCTCTTGACAAACAGTGGGCTCAAGCAGACAAAATTCCCCTCGGACACGGCCTGCCCCTGTTGTACGCCAGCTCTGTGCAGCGTGCTGGGGATGCGAAGTCAAACAAGATAGCCCATGCCTTAAAGATTACAATCTAGGGAGGAGTAGACGTGACCAGTAATACCAAAGAAGAGGTGTACCTGCACATGTCTGAGGGGGGTGAGCTCCAGGGCAATCAGCCCTGAAGGATTACCCAGACCGATGGGGTGGAGGAGGGGCGGGGAATATCCTGACCAAGTACATGTGCAGGGGAAGAGTATATTGAATTCACCTACAGAAACTTGCATGGCTACAAGAATGGCTACAAGAGAAGGCTAGAAAGACCGCTTAGACGCTAGTGAGACAGACCCTAGACGCCAGGCCAGCCTTGCACCGAGGATGTGTGCAGTGACAAGATGTCAATGAGGCCCATGGGGCTTGGTTGGGGTCAATGGAAGGAAGTGTCAGCTACAAGCCAGGTGGGATGGGTCTGAGAGAGGCTGGGGAGACTTCGACATCAAAAGCTCATGTTGTACAGGGGCCACATTCTGTGCCTTAGCATCTTTTCATCAAATGCAGTCGCTTAACCTCAACCAGGGAGTAGACCCCACCCAACACCCTCTGTTTTTCTAAAAGTACCAGAATTTGGACTTCTGATAAACCCGAATTTTTCACATACGGGGGTTTACCACAAAGTCCTTCACTGTGTTTTAAAAAGGCCAGTTTGGGGGCGCCTGGGTGGCGCAGTCGGTTAAGCGTCCGACTTCAGCCAGGTCACGATCTCGCGGTCCGTGAGTTCGAGCCCC
>NW_024412388.1:100299634-100304754 GCF_014898765.1 Herpailurus yagouaroundi | reverse complement strand
GAGCCTGGAGCCTGTTTCCGATTCTGTGTCTCCCTCTCTCTCTGCCCCTCCCCCCGTTCATGCTCTGTCTCTCTCTGTCCCAAAAATAAATAAACGTTGAAAAAAAAAAAATTTTTTTAAAGGCCAGTTTGGTTCTGAGCAAAGACCAGCGGTCAGCTTTCTTTGGTCCCCTCCCTCCGTGATCCACCTCAAGCCCACTTCTCCCACCTCCTTCCTGGGAAAGCAGAGGATTCAGAGGCCCACAACGGCTGGGGCCTGTGGTGGGAACACACAGGGGCTAGGGAAAGCAAATCAAGAGCTGAACCTGATCCCCAAACCCCAGGGCACATCTGGTCCACCTCTAATGACAACTGGACTGGCGCCATGGGGCACGCAAGCACTCACGCGGTTGGCCGGTGAGCCATCTGGTACCGTGGTACCAGAGCCCGTTTAGCCAAAGCCTGAGCACTGGCCAGTCCTTCCTAATTTCCAGTCCAGAGGAATCCTGGACCAATTCCTAACAATAGTAGCTACTGGCACACGTCACGAGAGGAAACGCTCCACGTCTATCTCGCACTTTGTGGAGCTGGAAGAGGAGCGACTTACTTGAGGGGGTACATCCTCAGGGCCACGCCCATTCCAGGGCAGTAGGAAAGGAAGGCAGCAAGGGCCGTCTCTTCAAAGAGGCCGAATATTAAGATCTTGTTCCTAAAGAATCAAGGGGAGAGAAAGCTTAAGGACACAAACAGAAGTTTATCTTCGAAAGCCATCCATGCGTCAAAGGGCAGATCGAGGTCTCTGTGTAGGAGCTATACTCCGGAACATGAGGGCAGATGAAAAAAAAAAAAAAAAAAAAAATATCACAATTTGCTTCCTAAATCTCCAAAAGCGAGATTCCAGAAACTGCCATGTGTCAGGTGCCGGGGTTTTGCACAGAGTTGAGAAATCCCCAGACCCCTTGGGTGAGGGCCCCGAGCGTTCCCTACTCACTTCATCCCCTGCTGGAAGACGGAGTTCCTCCGGGTCTTACAGATGACCAGGTCAGCCCACTGCACCACCACGATGCTGACGAAGAAGGCCGTGTGGCAAGTGAACTCCACGATCTTCCTCTGTTCGTACGTCTGGGACACGGAAGGCAGCCAGGTAAGCTTGGCCCGTGGCCCGCACGGCCGGTGGCTGAGTGGCCACCGTCCCTCCCGGGGGCTGGAGGGTCCTCCCACTGGCCAGACCCGTGCTCACCCACTGCTGCCCGTAGCTGTCCTCTACGTCGTTGATCCAGCGGTCATCCCAGTCCACGCGGAGCCCCAGCAGGTGGGTCGGGAGGAAGCCGTTCTCAGCCAGGATCACGAAGTAAGTGAAGAAGCCTCCCAGCGCCTGGATCATCCCTGCAAGTGCGGAAAAACGCCTTTAACCTGGTCTGGGGCATCTGCACGCACTTCACCTGACTGCCTTCAGGGCGGTCTTGGTCACCAGTTGACAGATGACAGGGAGTATGGAGGACCACAGGGACACATCCCTCACCCAGCGCCCTCTTCTCTTTTTGAGTCACTTTTCAGAGCTTTAAAAGACGACACACAGGTCTCACTCGGAGACATGTGGCCCCCGGCTCTGACTTCATCATCTGCCTCTACCAGGGCACAGCCTTTCAGGGCAAAATGCTTCCCTATGTTTTAATCTCTGCTACACGGAGACTTCTTTCCCCATCTCCTTTTCCCACATTTGAAATAGTGAACGGGGCACTTTCTGACCCAACCCTCTCCCTCCTTCCTTTTCAGGGCCCTTCGCTTCTCCTCTGGCATCTGGTCTCGCCACACTGTCCTGAATTCCCCAGGGCACGTTCCCTCCTATGCTCCGGACCTCCTTAAAATGAGGTCTCCGAGACCACCTGGTAGCTCCACCGGTGGAGCAGAGACCAAGCCCGGTGCGGGGTCACCACGTGGTGGTGACTAGCCAGCCAAACTTTCAAGCTCATGCAACTTCGTCAAAGCCTAACTCTCTATCCAAATCCACGGCCAGTACTACGTACCCCCAGGAACGACTGCCTCTGAATGACCTGTGCCTGGCGGGCTGAGGGACCGCCGAGCCCAGGCTGAAGAACTACGGTTTCCACTAAGAAGTAACTGGGCAGACAGCAGAAGACTTCTTCTCACTCAAGAGGATTTTGTACAAAAAGCTCCCCTGAGTCTCACACTGTTTCCTGGCTCTTGCTAGATCTGAAGTCCCCCAAAGCAAGCCCCTAGGCTGCCCCCACCACGACAGACGCTCCCTGCTCAGTGCCGGTGTCCGGGGACAGTGGCTCACCGATCTGCCCGTAGGCCATGCTGATCAGCCGCTCGTTCACAAGCTTGTCTGTCTTGGGGTTTCTGGGCTGTCTCTTCATGATGTCACTCTCAGCTTGCTCGTAAGCCAGGGAGATGGCAGGAACCTGGTGGGGGGGGGGGAGGGAGGAGTATAAACGTCATCAGATACCAGGAAGCTGACTTCGTGAACCTTCCTTGCCCTCTCCCTTTTAAAACCATTCTTTGTACCATGAGATGTTATTACCAGTTCCATCAAAAAAAAGAAAAAGAATCTTCCCTTTTATATAACGTTGCTCTCTGACAAACAGGTGCTGACAGTTGCCTCGGAGAAGGAGTGACAACACGGCTTCCCGGAGGCCGTGACGCACACCGGTGTCACTACAGCGAGCCGCCACGGCTTCGTGGACGCCGGCAAGCAGCCGTAGGTGAGACAGGGCCTGAGCTGTGAGAATCACTCACCATGTCCGTGCCCAAGTCAATGCAGAGGATGGTGACGGTCCCCAGTGGTAGTGGAATGTTTGCAATAATAAATATCAGGAAGGGGGTGATCTCTGGAATGTTACTGGTCAGGGTGTAGGCAATGGATTTCTTCAAGTTATCAAAGATCAGACGACCTGGGAACGCAAGAGTTTGTTTCACCGTGTAGCTCAAAAGAGATGGGCAGGCCGGAAACGGCTACAGACTGACAGCAACGGGAGGAGTTTCTGGGGGACGCTTTACACATACTGCTCTCACCTTCTTCGACTCCAGTCACAATGGACGCAAAGTTGTCATCCAGAAGAATCATGTCGGCAGCTTGCTTAGACACGTCAGAGCCAGCGATCCCCATGGCAACCCCGATGTCTGCCTTCTTCAAGGCTGGAGAGTCATTCACACCATCGCCAGTCACGGCCACGATAGCCCCCTGTCCGAAGAAGGGGGAGGGGTCTGTAAGAGCCACACAGTCCCCGGGCAGGAGTACCCGAGGCGCTACAGACACTGTCCCTTTCCTACGGAGACTCTCTGGGGGCTCAGAACCGGCTCAGCCCAAGAAGCCACCCAGCCACTACTCAACAAGAGAACGGAGGAGTGATGACAAATACATCCTCCCCGCCTCCCCGCCCCAACGAGAGCTCCTCAAAGGCAGGACTTTGGGGAGATCTCTGGAAAACCCCATTCCTTTACAGGTCTTCTCAAGGTGCGGGATGAGAGTCTCTCCTGGCCATTCGCAGCCCCAGTGTCGACAGGAGGAGCCTGTACTGCTATTCCAGACAAGTGTGGGGGCTCAGACTCTGGGCCACAGTGGAGACGTGTGTTGTAAAGCGCATGGCACTGCTAGACCGTTATCAAGATCCCCCCCTCCCCCCTGGAGCCACGCCCAGGGCATACACTGGCACACAGACGGTGAGTCGGAGAAAAGCCGGGCCCTGCCGTCACGGAGATCAGAGACCGGTCCCGGCTGCCCGCTAACCTGTCTCTGGCAGCCTTCCACGATGATAAGCTTCTGCTGAGGAGAGGTCCTGGCAAACACGATCTCCGTGTGGTACTTCAGAATGTCATCCAGCTGCTCGGAGGTCATGTCCTTCAGGTCGCTTCCGTGGACCACGCAGGCCTTGGCATCTCTAGGATCGGGATAGGAAAAGAGGTCACCCCGTGCTTCGCCAACATGATGCTCGTCACCGAGCGGGGCTGTTCTTCGATGCAGAACACTTTGTAAGCCACGTAAAGCCAGAGGGAATTTCCCCATCAGGTGAAAGCGATTCTCTGTGCAGTATTCTACAGGATACAAAGCACCTTCTAATCTATTCCTTCCATTCAAGGGTCACAGACACCTGGGGGGCAGCCTGCCTGTCATTTTCCTTTCCTGGTCTTTATAGACCAAATTCTAGACAGCAGAGCAAACCCTCTAATAACCCTGAAGTAGGTGAAGGGGTCCCAAACTTTAACGAAACATCAAAACAATACTGCTTTATCTCTCATCTAGTTTACCGTATTGCCGAATTCTCCATGTTTGACCTACTTGGACAAGCGAGTGTGGCCCTAGAAACGGACTTGCTGCTAGGTTTAGGCGGTATGATCTGCGGTTAACAGCAGGGAATCGGAAGCCCGGCCGCAGAGCGTACTTCAGGACGAAGCCTCAGCTTCCCTGCTCTGCCAAGTGGGAATAATACCTACTTTAATACATTACTGCGCCAAGTGCTTAGAACCGTAAGCACCACCTAGGGGTTGGCCATAAGGACTCGCTCTCAGGGCAACCCTCCCGTGGAAGGACAAGGTTGCCTTCTGGAACCGTAGGGGCAATCCCTATTCAGGAGCAAGCCTGGAAGCAAACCATCGGAGACCCAGGCTGATGACTCCCAACTTCCAGCATTTGCACATTCAAGGCAGACCGTGCCTCGAGCTTCCTGCCTCACCTGGGGTTCACCTGGCTCACTGGGATGTTGAGGCGGGCAGCAATGTCTTCCACGGTCTCGTTGCCTTCTGAGATGATGCCCACACCCTTGGCAATGGCTTTGGCAGTGATGGGGTGGTCTCCAGTGACCATTATAACCTGAACAAGAAACAGGACAATTTAGCAAAGGCAGCCGCCAAGCGAAATGACCTCAAAGAGAGTCTTCTGTAAACAGGCACGAGAAAGTATTAAGGATTACTCATCTTGGAAGATCAAAAGGAAAGAATGCAAACTTAAATTGATACAACAGTGACTAACCAAAAACATAAACACAAACGTGTGTTTACAGAAAACACAAAGCAATAACCAGATTTAATCTTGGTACATGTTCCCACAGGATACATGGTATCTGCTTCTCCTTTACACAGTCACATAAAAAACTCAAACTTACTAAAACTAGCCATGAAAAG
>NW_024412388.1:100294255-100299534 GCF_014898765.1 Herpailurus yagouaroundi | reverse complement strand
GATGAAAATCTGATGCGGATCACACTAACAGGCAAAGGTGCCACATACTGCCGGTCAACAATCCCCAAACTGGCCCAATTCGGGAGAGAGGGTAAGTATGTAAAAGGAATTCAAAATTGTGACTGCTCTTTTTTGACCCAAGGATTACATTCCGAAAAATATACTTAAGAACGCAATCCGAGTGGTGGGGGAGTAACTTTTCCAAAGCTTTGAGGGGCAGTCTCACTAACGAGAATGAAAAAGCGGAAACAAATCAGATAGCCGGCACCAAGGGAGACGACGCGCCCCGGGTCGGTGCACCCAAACAACGTTCCGGGGCTTAGAAAGATTCAGAGGACGCCGTCCATTAGAAAACCGGTTGACTGAAAGCAGAGAAGACGTGCCATGCACTGCCAAGCATTTCAAAACGTACAACCTTGCTAAGTCGTTTGCTCTTTTCAATTATTACGCTTCCATTTCTTTCCCCCAAAATGTGTGTGTGTTTTCTTTTAAACCTGCCCCCCCATCTACTGATGATACCCTTTTAAAACAACTTGGCCCTTTCTGGTGATGACTGAAGTGCTGGAGGTAAGACACTCATCGGCCAGGTGAGAAATCAAGCAGGCCGTGTGGCTCCCGCGGCACCGAGCAGGGCGCCCCGGGGCACTAAAAGCTGATGCCAAGGAGGCACCCTGGGCTCCACCTTAATTCCAGCACTTCGGCATTTGCCCACGGCATCGGGAACAGCAGCCCGAGGAGGATCGATCATGGAGATGAGCCCCACGAAGCAGAGGTTTTCCACAGGGAAATTCACATCATCAGTGTCAAACTGGAAGCCTTCAGGAAACTGTTCGTCTGGCAGATAAAGGTGGCAGAAACCTGCAAGGAGAGCAGGCAGCCCGTGAGGACCTCACTGACCGAACAGGCACAGGACAACAGCGGCTGGCTAGGGAGACAGCCCGCCTCCGGCTCCGTATATAGTGGGAATTATTTTTTTGTAACAGAAGGAGGCTTTATTTAACCTTTATGAGTGATGTGGAATCACCGGAAGACAAAACATGCGAATGACAGACTCCATCACCAAGCCTCAAAGGAGGAGGCATTGTCCAATGTGGAGGAGACAGGTGAGCCCCAGGATTTCAGGCTTCTAGACCCGCCCGCTCAGGTACTCAGATTTGGGGAAGCATGTAATTATTGGTCTCTGCTTCCTTCTTAAAAAAATTTTTGTTAATGTTTATTTACTTTTGAGAGAGAGAGAGAGAGAGAGAGAGAGAGAGAGAGAGAGAGCGCGCGCGCGCGCGAGCGGGGGAGGGGCAGAGAGAGAAGGAGATAGAATCCAAAGCAGGCTGCAGGCTCTGAGCTGTCAGCACGGAGGTTGACGTGGGGCTCAAACCCACAAACCGTGAGATCATGACCTGAGCCAAAGTCGGACGCTTAACCGACTGAGCCACCCAGGTGCCTCATCTGCTTCCTTTTTTAGGAAAAAAAAGAAAAAACCGAGCCCACATCTCTGCTCGCTATTCCTTTAGTATTACTGAGCACCAGGGTATGTTAAGAAAGACACCTCAAAATTAGATGAAGGAGAAGGTATGAACCAGAGTATGGAACTAGGCAATCAGTTCTGAGTAAGCTAAGGAGAGCAGGAAGAATTACATAAGGAACTTTCATCTGTCCACCTCCAAAATATCACAAATGCCACCGTTTCAGTTACATTATACAATCAGTGAAACGTCCTTCTGATCTGCACCGGCTCTGATGTGGTAGGAAGGACAGGCAGCATCCTAGGTGAAAAGTTTACCGTTAATCTAATTTGTGAGCTGACGTATTAAGCTCTGGTGTAAACGCACAACCATTCTGTGCCAGTCAGGAAACGGTTTTATTCTGGAAGCCCTGGCAATTCATTTTAATTTCATTAAGTTTGTAGGTCAGGGTCATGGCAACAAAAGT
Organism: Herpailurus yagouaroundi; assembly: GCF_014898765.1. Lineage (NCBI taxonomy): Eukaryota > Metazoa > Chordata > Mammalia > Carnivora > Felidae > Herpailurus > Herpailurus yagouaroundi. The sequence continues at coordinate 100,297,608 of NW_024412388.1, read as the reverse complement.
TTGATAATGAAGCTCTTCTCCCCGATCTTTCTTCCCCGGGCAAACAGAACTGACCAGCATGAGACCAAAGGTCTAAGTACGGATCAGAAGCAAACCAGCAGGAATTTGCTGCTCACGGGCCCAATGCACCAAACATTTCCCCAGCCCGGCCCTTGTGGTTTTCAGAACAAGGGGGAGGGGGCAGATCGAGGAGGAGGATTCCTCCCGAAAGGCTTTGGGGAGGTCAGCACAACGTGCAGACGCGGACCGGGCGGGTGGCTGTGCCGCCGGCTGCCCACATACCTAGCACACGCTCTCCGAGGCCACCTAGCTCCAGGTAGGCGTTCTGAAAGGCGTCCTTCAGCTCCTCGTCCAGGGGCTGCTCCTTGCCGTGCAGGAGGATGGAGCTACAGCGGTCCAGGATCCTCTCCGGGGCGCCCTTCATCACCAGCAGGTGCCGGGGCTCAGACGTGTTGGGGTTCTTATGGATGGACAGCTATAAAGGACAGTGGAGACGTGAACGCCAGGTGGCTGGGCGTCATTGGCCCGAATGGGGAGCACAGCTCACTGGCTCCTGGGTATCGGTCATGAAAACCACCAAAACCTCCTACATCTGAACTTTGGGGTCTCCCACCTTGTAGCCTGCTTTGAATGCTACCAAAAAAGCAAGCATAGTGACCCAGCCCGAAATCCCTGGCACGGGTTCGTATCTAAAGCTTTCCTGAAGGGACAGTGGCAACAACGATGGGCACATCCCTGGACACCCAGCCCCCTCCCCACCCGCCCCCTCCAAACCCTTAGTAAGTATCCCAGAGAGCCCCAAACATTTTAGGGGAGGCTTCGTTTAGCCTAATGATACTCAAATAGATTAGGACTTTCTATACGCAGCCTGGGGTAAAACTTAAAAGCTTTCATGAAGTTTGAATAGTTCGGTTTTAGGAAGCGTGGAAGCTTGTGACATTTCAAAAAGGTCAAACAGCCCTTCTTCCAGCTCCCGTGCCTCCCCGCCCACCCCCTCACCCACCCGCACCGACGCCAGGTGACCTGGTACTTGTTGGTGGAGTTGAAGGGTATCTCCACGATTTTGGTGTATCTGTCTCTCATCTCCTTCACAGAGCCACAGCACAGCTCAATGCATTTCAAGAGCGCGGACTCCGAGGCGTCGCCTGCAACTGCCCGCTGTGAACGCAGACGTCGTTCTTAATTAGCCTGAAACGCTTCACCCAGGCACCACGGAAAACTCGGTGTAACCCGGATGTACTCTGATCGTGTCAGAAGTGGAGGACCGGGCGGGCGAGGCAGAAGCAGTGCTGTTGGCAGGGACGGGCCTCCCTGTGCTCAGACCCCCGGCCGGTCACAGCCCTTCAGACACACACCCTAGCTGCCTCCTCCCGTCAGCCTTCCTTCATCATCCCAAATCCGGCTTCTGGTAGAAGAGGGGTGCCTCGAGGGGTCCCCCACCCTGGGGAAGACCATAATACACGCTTCCAACCTACTTTAGCCTTTTTTTTTTTTTTTTTATCTTCCCCTGTTGCAAAGTCTCAAAGCCAACACTATTCCCAAACACATATTTCTGGTTATAAATCTGCAAATACCAAGTGAGAATCCAAATATTTACAGCACCTCCAACGTAAAAGAAAACCCCTTAGGTGCGTTCCCAGGACTGGGGGCAAACTGTGTCAAGGGCAAAACAGAGAACTTTAAACATAATTCAACTGTGCAAAATTATCTGGGCCTGAATGGTGTGAACTGAAAGCTATTATTAGCTCCAACAGTCATATAATCAGCTAACATCTTAAGTTCAAGACCACACTTGAGGTAACACATACTTCTTTTTTGTGATATACTGTTGACACATGTATGCTTTGACACACTAAGAACATTTGGACTTGTAGCCAACTTTTATATAAATACTTTAGAACTGGGGCCGTACAGGACTGCACATGCAAGTGTAGCCTCATTTAAGAAGAAAGGTAGTCAGGTTTGGTAGGAAATGTGAAATAAGTGGGATCATTTTTAATAAAGGCCAGTTAGTAAAGCTGAACAGGACTGCATGCCTTTTGTGGGGTGCAACCCCTGAAATACTCAGAAATACAGCCCATGTTCCCTTTTCTGGCACTTTTAAACTGGGAGAGGTCTGATACCTGTTGAGTTCTAAGCTCAAAGCCTACAAAATTTCCACTGTGACGCAAGGAAATATGGGAGGCGGGCATCTCAAGTTTTATCCCAGGAGAAACACCCCCCTCCCCAAATCGACATCAATTCAATGCCAAGAACATCTCCCTTAAAGGACAAAGGGGTCCTATCTTCACAGTGGAAGCCATCTCTGTTCCATCTAAGTGAGCTTTATCCTCTTTGACAGCTTGGTTCCCCCCCCCACCCCCCTAGAAGCACCCCAGGCAGCCTCACTGAGAACAGGCGAGCCTGGGGGACCTTGCACATGCCTTCCTCATTCTACCAACCCCATGCTCGGCTCGTGGCCTTTCTGAGGCTGTGTCTCCACTGGGCAGCACAGTGAAATCACAGCCATTTCCCAATTCCCATGGATTCCATGAGGCTGAGCTTAGTTCTGCATCATCAGTAAGCAAGTGGAGAACAAATAAGATAAGAGAAAGAGCTGAGCTATTTTAAGAAAACACACGGCTTAAGGGATTTATTGGAATCTACTGTATCCCGATATGCAAATGCGATCATCCAGTCACACAGAAGCAGCCCCTCCCTCCCTCCCTGCTAGGTTAGGTGACACTGTAGAGGAAGGCTGGATTTTGTTCGGTTTTTCACAGTGAAGACTGCCTCCCACCTCTGGTCGGTTTTGACCCTAAGTCCCTCTTCTCTAACCTCTCTGAACCACAGGATAACCAAGGGAATTCCGGATCCACAGGCAATACAAGCTACACACAGCAAAGCATCACACGGGCCATTCCGAGTGTCGCACGAGGAACGGTTCCGTTACGGGCCACAAAGGTCACGTGCTATTAAGGAGAACACTCTCGGGGGAGGTCTCGGGTGGTATCTACACCCCCGCAAAGCAGCCTCACCGCTAACAGGAACTTCTGGGCATACCTTGAGGATAGGCAGGTTTTCCTGGTTAGCCTGAAACACCGCCCTGTTACAAAGACCCGCGATCCTGGACAGAGCGAGCCAGGTGGCTGAACTCTTGTCGAACGACACACCTGACGGAGGCAAGGAAACAAGAGTGGAAAATCACACATTCAACTTTGTACGCAAGTCCCATAAAAGGTGAAACGATGACGTCTCCTTTCCCAAGTAATGAAACTCATCAGGCTTTTGGGCAAAGTCAAGAAAAGTCTAAAACCCACGCCCACAACTCCTTACCTAACAGTAAAAAAACTAAAACCAAAAACCACTTAAAA
>NW_024412388.1:100288390-100294155 GCF_014898765.1 Herpailurus yagouaroundi | reverse complement strand
AAGCAGCCATGTGAACAGGTGGGGCCAAAGCGTGCGGCGGCCCCCCCTGCACCTACCGCTCTGATTCTCTGTCGTGTCGGCTTCGTGGATCTGATTGTCGAACCACATGTGGGCCACTGTCATCCGGTTCTGGGTGAGAGTTCCAGTTTTATCTGAGCAGATGGTGGACGTAGACCCCAAGGTCTCCACAGCTTCTAAGTTCTTCACCAAGCAGTTTTTCCTCGCCATGCGTTTGGCAGTGAGGGTCAGACATACCTAAACACCAGGAGGAAGCAGAGGACTTCAATCTCGACCAGGAGGGAGTCTTATACCAACTCTGGCTACATCCTAATACAGAAGAAGTTTCTCTGAAGTTAAACCTCTCCAGCCATCCTGTGAAATGCAAATTGTCACAGGACCACGTACAGAGAGGGCTTTCTCTCTCCCCCCAATAAAGCAATAGATGAAGTGAAAACAACTAGGATTTACCACACTGTAGTTCTCCCACTCACCCCCAAATTCTTCGTTACACTGTTGTGGGTCATGGGGTAAGGCCGAAACGTATGCTTTGGGGCTACTATCTCCCACGGAAAACCATGCCGAGGCCTTCTCGCTGTCTAACCCTACCATGTGGCTCTGAAGAAAAACTATACACACACACGTCCGATCAGACATGTGGTCGGCAGCCGCTCTGGAGAGGGCAGGGGAGGAGTCTCACATGCAAGCTGGTCTAAGAGCGAACGTCGCCTTCCCCAAGCTGCTCACCGTGACAGTGGCCAGCAAACCCTCTGGCACGTTGGCTACAATGATACCGATGAGAAAGATGACGGCCTCGAGCCAGGTGTACTCAAGGATCAGAGAAAGAATGAAGAAGGACACACCCAGGAACACAGCCACACCCGTGATGATGTGGATAAAATGTTCAATTTCGGCAGCGATGGGGGTCTGGCCGCCTTCCAGCCCGGACGCGAGTGTCGCGATTCTTCCCATCACCGTGCGATCCCCAGTGTACACGACAATGCCACGTGCGGTGCCTTAAACGAGAGAGGGAGGGGGAACTGGATGTACCTCGCTTCACCAACGAGGCCACGGAATCTGCGCGATTACTTGGCACGGTTAAGAGAGAGACACGAGCCACACACGTTTTTAAGGGCTCGCTCTTTGGTGGGGGGTACGCTCTTTCAGAGACCGGCAGAGGGCTTTCTATCCGTGAGCAGAACAGCTCCAAAGTCCATGCCAGCCTAGCATGGCCAACAGGAGATGTGTGCTGGGGGTGGGGGAGCAGGACAGACCGCCCACAGGCTTCCTGAACCTCCCTGCCAGCGAGTGAACCGCATCTGCTGTGCTTGACCACAGGGGTCAGACACGGAGCCAATAAAGCAAGAAGAGAGATGATGTCTCTGGCTTTTGTCGTTGTTGCGAATGCCCGAGACAGACACCGTGCTGCGGATATGAACGGGGGCCTCCAAAGGGCCTACCTTCCACACAGTTGGTTGAAAAGAAGGCGATGTTCCTCGTCTCCAGGGGGTTTTCATTTGTGAAGTCCGGAGACCTGGTCTGGGGCTCTGATTCGCCAGTGAGCGAGGAGTTGTCCACCTGCCCGCGAGACGGGAGGGCTGTGTGAGCGCACACCGGGCCGCCCCACGCACCCCGCCCGAGCCGCGCGGGCCCCGCTGAACCCACCTTGCAGCCGTTGGCAGATATGATTCTGAGATCGGCGGGGATTCGGTCTCCTCCTTTCACTTCCACCAGATCCCCGACTACAACCTCCTCGGCATTGATGCTCATTTTCTCACCGTTTCGAATCACAAGGGCTTGCTTTAGAGGCAGAAAAGTTGACAGCGTTCAGTCAGAGAAAAGCGACTAGGGCAGGGCGGTGGTCACACGAGAAAGCCAAATTAGAAAATGATCGCTGATGTGAATTATCCGAGTGCATGACAAAGATTGCTGATCTTTCTATTTATACAAGCTATAAAATCTCGCTCATCTGGAGGTGGCTCTCTTGTCCCCCTCGGGTGCTCTGTCAGGGTATGCTCAGAAGGGAGGCCATCACTTTCTGCCGGGGGTCTAAGAACAGGTGTGGTTTTGGGTCGGCGGGGGGCGGGGGGGGGGGAGGTTTCCCTTTCTCTGACGGAGTCACTAAGTACTCGGGAACTTAGCTTCACACTAGTTCACACCCGTGGGGCTGCCAACGGGGAAAGACCAAGCAGCAGGTACCTGAGGGACCATGTTTTTGAAGGATTCCATGATCTTTGAACTTTTAGCCTCTTGATAGTAGGAGAAACACCCAGTTATGATGACGACAGCGGAGAGGACCACGCCAAGATACAGCTGGAAGGGAACACACAGGTTAGAAGCGTGGGCTCTCCGTAAGGAGTCGCGAACATTCAGGTAGTTCTTGACTGAATACAAAACAAATCTGTAACAGAGAGGTCAAGGCTTCAGAAATTATCCAATACAGAACTCGTGTCTTCACATTCAGCTTCCCAGAGACCGTGTACAGGAGTGCCAGAAATGGGGTCCCAGGGACTCGGTCGCTCCACCTCAACAGACTTTTGAAAGTCTTTTAGGTGAATCTGTTTCTCCCATTTTATGAAGACAAACATGTTTCTGAAACGTGTGACTTCTGAGGGATGGCCACCGCACATCTCTGGACGTGTATTATGTGCCAACTTTAAAGGCTGTGCTCTGCCGTATGAGTGGCAGCCGGACCCGGGCTGGGACCTGGGCAGAGCCGCCTTGTCACAGCAGCGACATGCAGGATGGACCTCCAGCCCAGAAGAGCATCTGGAGGGCCGGAGCTGGAGGGAGAAACCGCAAATGAAGAAGAATGGATGGGCCTCGACAGCCCCAGTTGCTAACCCTGCTTTTCCCTCGTGCTTAAAAAACATCAGCCAACCAGTGGTAACCGGTGGAAAACTGGCGGGTGGCAAAGACCAGGGGAATAGTTTGTGCACACTTTGTCATCGAAGTTAGGAACTACAGAACTCACATTATCATTTTGAGGTTCCTCTTCTGTGGCGGCCTGGATGCCGTAAGCTAAGAAACAAAGAATCGCTCCAATCCACAGCAACATTGAGAACCCCCCAAACAGTTGCCGACAGAACTTGACCCATTCGGGAGTGGTGGGTGGTGGGGTGAGGGCGTTGGGGCCGTCTCGGGCCAGGATCTCAGCAGCTCGAGCGGTTGTTAAGCCCTGAGAAGCAGAGGGATGGATACACGTAAGACACCCTGCCCCGGCCCTTACGAGAGGATATACCCACCTGATAGCTGGAGAACTAGGATAACGGGTTCAGGAGGAAACCAAATTCCCCAAGCTACAGAGCCTGTAAAACCCGGCCAGTTCTGATGAGGACTCCCCCCACCCCTCCCCCCGCCCCGGGCCAGGCACGGCTGCCCAAGGAAGGTCCCGGAGGACCCCACAACATCCACACTGAAATTCGTTTTACACTGGTCCATGAACAAATCTGAATCCAGTCTGATCTCTTCTAAATTTAGATAAGGGACTCATGCCAAAGTGCGTTTTTACCAAAAAGATAGAGCAATGTTAATTCATTAATTCATTTATTTTTTTAAAGTGTATTTATTTTGAGGGGGAGACAGCACATGCATAAGAGCAGGGGAGGGACAGAGAGAGAGAGAGAGAGAGAGAGAGAGAGAGAGAGAGAGAGAATCCTAAGCAACAGCGTGGAGGCCGACACGGTGCTCAAACTCACAAACCGTGAGATCATGACCTGAGCTGAGATCAAGAGTCGGATGCTTAACCAACTGAGCCACCCAGGCACCCCAACTCCTTGATTCAGTTTTACAAATTAAGAGCTTCTGAGTTTTTTTTGCATTATTGAATCTGTCAGGGAGGGGAAGACAGAAAGCCTCTATAAACAAAAAAGGAAAAAAAAAAAAATCTCTGTGGGAATCCAACCTGTTAGTGGTTAACAGCCAAGTTTTAAATAAAGAACTTTATTCTTTGGATGGCAACTGACACAGGGTCTGGCTGGAGAGGGTTCACGTAGGTGCACGGTCTAGCTAACCCCCAGGCAAGTTGCCAGTTTAGAAATATTCACTGGAAAAATCCATTGTTACTAAAGGCCTTACGCTTCTTTAAATAGGCCTTAAAACACAGGGGACAGCAGACAGGAGATAAAAGGCTACCATTACAAAATCTCGTATTATCAAAATGCCCAAGTCAGAAAAAAGAAAAAAAAAAAAAGACACAAAGCTAATTTCTGCCCAAAGTGTCTGTTACTACGTAGTTTGTGTCCACATTATTTTAAATATCTGAATTCCCTAAGGAGTACGGGGACCAGGGAAACGAAAACCAAGAAGTTAAGGGGAAACGAGGACTCAGTTAGGACCTTCCTCTGCCTCATGTCCCCGTGTGACCCCACCCCACCCCACCCCACCCCACCCCACCCTGAGCAGAGTAACAGACAGCACCACTCAGCATCAGAGTGCTCTCACCGTGCCAGGCACTGAATCCAGAGCCTCGCCTGAATTCTCACAACAACCCTTTTAAGGTGTCATCGAAAGTGAGGTGATGAGGGGCGCCTGGGTGGCTCAGTCTTAAGCGTCCGACTTCGGCTCGGGTCACGATCTCACGGTCTGTGAGTTCGAGCCCCACATCGGGCTCTGTGCTGACAGGTCAGGGCCTGGAGCCTGCTTGGGATTCTTGTGTCCCCCTCTCTCTCTGCCCCTCCCCCGCCCGTGCTCTGTGTCTCTCTCTCTCTCATGCTGCAATGAACTCACTGGTAGAAGTACAAAAGATGAAGTTCTGGAGGGTCAACTATTCAACTCCATTTCGCGAATGTAGAAAAATGGAGAGAAAGGTTTGTAATCAAGGGCCAGGGAACGCGCGGCTGTGGAGTCATTCAGGATCAAATCCTGGTGCTTTCCCTGACTGGATCTCACCTGTTACAAAGTGGGGAAAATAACATCTACTTTCAAAGTTTCGTGGGGAAACAAGGTACTGAAGAAACACATAAAAACCCAAGCTCTGCATGTCCACAGCAGATACTCGGATGGTGCCTGTCATCACTGTCTTCCCAGGGTCCCCAGGGTTACTCCCAGGACACAGAGGAGATGCCACAGGGACACGTGAGACTCTGTACAAGTTGGAAATTCAACATACTCGGCTCAGGTCTGTTCCATATTTGCGGTGAAGTTCGTCAAGGCTAAGTTTATGGTCATCCTAAGGAAAAACAGAAACAGAAGACTTAAACACTGTACCAGAAAAAAAACACTGGGGTGAAGCATTCATGTGGCTCATTGCTGCTACTAAGCTCCAAAAACGGGCTTTACTCCGGTGCAGAAGGCGATATACGTCTCTCACCGCGGCCTAATGGATCTGCCACCACACAGCTGTGCGCCGAGCGCCCATCACCAGAGGACAGAGACAGCTGTGGCGTGAAGTCCCTGGGTGCCCGCCACATAACTTCAGAAAACCCCATCAGTCCTGGAGCTCGAGGAAAACCTTGCTTGCCTTCTCTGATGACCAGGGAGGTTCTAGCCAGCCTGTGTCCGTGGAAGCCTCCAGAGCCCGGAAGGTCGGAGGTTCCCCGGGTTTGGTATAATTCAGACATAGAGAAAAGCAAAGGCCCATGATGTATCAACCACACTTCCTTCTGTGCACCTTTGGCTAGGCCAGGGTGCCTGGATAACTCTTCCAACCCTCGTAACAGCCTGGAAAAATGGAAATTTTCCAATACTGACCTCTATAGTTCGGTAAGGTCTGTACAATGACTGCTTTCCTTTTAAAATGAAGCCAAGTCTCTGACTCAAATGACGGG
>NW_024412388.1:100261649-100288290 GCF_014898765.1 Herpailurus yagouaroundi | reverse complement strand
AAGCATCCTAATACTCACCATAGAAACTTCTTTCTTCAATTCATCCATATCCCTCTCTTTCTTGGCCTTCTTTTTGTCGCCATGCTCTGAAACAGCCGCAGGTTCATATTTATCACGTCCAACCTACCAAAGAATGTGGGGAAAGTGTGGTGGTTGTGCATTATGAACGAACAGAAGATTCTGGGGCAAGGGATTTTGGCATTTTTTAGGGCAGCCATCATTCTGAATAGTCAACGGGATGACAATCATGGAAACGTACTGCTTACATGACATCCTAAACAAAAGCAACCGTCCTAAGCTCAAGATGTGCCATCCGCGCCCAAGGGCAGTAAGACCAGTGAAGTCACGGCAACCACGGGATGGTCCTGCCAGTCACTTCCATTTGGGGTGAATAGGGAGGGGCCTGTGCTATCAAAATCTCTATCCCACAGCCTTCCACCTTCCCCTCTGCAAGAATGAAATCACCTTTCCATTATTAACTTAGGAGTATCATGCTCAGGTCTTTGCATTCTGAGCAGAAGAGTCTGAGTTAGAATCTGCACTCTACCACTCACTACGGAACCTGGGGTCGGTCACTGACTCTTGCTGGAGCTTCAAGTTTTTCTTCCACAGCATGGAGAGAATAGCGCCAACCTCCATTTCTGGAAGAACCAAATGCTAACTTAAACAAAACACCTAAATGCTAAGTGGCTTTTGTTATTATGCTCAAATTCTTAGATTTGCAAAGAAGTCATTTAATATCGAATTTAAGTTCTTTCAGGGCTTACATCAGAACACCGACCTTTCCATCTTCTAATCAAAAGCCATCCTAAGAATCCTTGAAATTATTAAAAAAAAAAAAAAAAAAAAAAGAGTTCTTACCCCCAATCTACAGCCTGAAAATAAACCCCCCAAAAGAAAGTCACTGGAAATGTTTTGACATAAGCAGCGTGTAGGAAAAGCATGTGCGTTAGCACACAATTCACAGGATCCACCCACGCCTCCGGAAAACTGGAACAATTTTTAGAGAAAATGTTGATTCTATAGTTTAAATTTAGATTGTTCCACACACCCCTCCCCCCCACTCCATTTAACATGCTTGAGCTTATCTGCACAAAGCCTGAACCTGGTGCTCCAGAGCTCAGTCTGTGGAGAAGGGGCGCCCCCCCACCCACACCCTGCTCAGACACCCCAACCCCACACATTGCCTCCCACCAACCACCACCCCAAGAAGGGCAGGGGAAGGAGATATTAGCATTTTTCTTCAAACAGATGCGGGGTGGTGCTGTTAACTATTATTCTGTGGCTCTCCCTTACTCAGTTCTCACTCTACCAGCCACTGAAGAATTAAGTGGGAACTGGTGTCCGGATCAACATTTTACTGGGCTAAAAATCAAATTAATAAAAAAAAAAAAAAAAAAATCAAAGGGGGAATAGGTCTATTTCAGTCGCAGCTAAGACGGTGGCGACTAAATACAACGTTCACTTGAATTTGAAAACACCCTCTTCTCAAGGCTCTAAAGCCAAGTCCTGCCCCAAATGGGCTGGTGTCGCCCACAAGCAAGGACGTTTATGTTATTCACGTGGTTCAACTCCGGTGGTCACTTCTGCAGTGTTCCTTGACCAACTTCTTCTTCCAACAGAGTGGAGTTCTTTTGTTTCTATCTTATCTGTGAAGAATGAAGCAGGTCTAAAGATAGTCAACATTCTTGAAATTCTCTCCACTGTGGAGCAACCACATTTGTAAGTGCCTCTTTGCACAGGGCCCCTGGTGCCAGGGTTAAAATGGAAAATAATCACACACACTGAAAGCAAATAAAACAAAAAGAAAGGACAGGGCCACCACCAGGCAAGAACCACAGTCTGCAGTGGGATTTCTTTCACATATTTCATGGGAAAGCTCAACACTTAAAAATCATTTTGAAGGCATTGACTAGGGAATCTCTAAAAGGCTATGTGGCCGGTTTGTAGCATTGATTTTTAAAATATACTTCACAAATTCTCTTTTACGCAAGGGAATATCATCAAAATAAGTTTAATTTCAGAATATGAAAACCAGCCCCCACCTCCCACTCCTCCAACCCCACTGGGATGTCCATGGAATACTGGCATTTCTGCAGGATCTTGACTTTTTTTTTTTTTCCCATTTGAGGTGTTAAAAAATAAAATTGTGTAACTTTAAGAATAACAAATAAATATATAAAAATCAGAGTTAAAATCCCTCTGCCTTACCACCTATATGCTTTCGCCTCAGACTTTCAACATTTTCCATTCCCAAAGAGGGAGAGAGACTGATTGGAGAGCAAGGCCCCAGACAGATACCCAAGCTGTGTCCCTATTTACAAAGTATGTTGCCTCCAGCCTCGCAATTATCAATGGTTAAGTGAGCCGGGAGTTTCATTTCCTACTAGCCACCCCCTCCCCTTCCTCACCAATTCATGCTACACAGGGCGTAGTTTTAAATGAGGATAGTTGTGGAAAGAGACATGGGAAGTATCATTATGTGAAATTTCTCTTCCTTCGCGATTTTAAGTATTGCCTATTGAAAAGTTTGTCCAGAAGACCAGATGGCTTCGACAGTGTGGTTCTTCCCTACCAATAAAACAATGATTTAATACTAGCTTATTGTGACAGGAACTAAACATTCCTGAAGTCCCCATGGGTCTCAATTATCACAGATTCAAAGCAGAAAAAAAAATCTGTGTGCGTAGGTGCGTGTACATGTGTGTCTGGGGGCGAGGAGTGCAGGGTGGGATAGGGGAACAATGCTAAAAATGGGGGAGACGGGGCATCTGGGTGGCTCCATCCATTAAGCGTCCAACTTCGGCTCAGGTCATGATCTCACAGTATATGGGTTCGAGCCCCGCGTCGGGCTCTGTGCTGACAGCTCAGAGCCTGGAGCCTGCTTCGGATTCCGTGTCTCCCTCTCTCTATGTCCTTCCCCAGCTCATGCTCTCTCTCAAAAATAAGTATTAAAAAAAATTTTTTTTAAAAAGGGAAGATTGACTATAAAAACCCCCAAAGGAACTTTATAAAGGGATATAAATTTTAAAAAAGGGAGGGGGGGAAGAAGACAGCATTTTCTTTACTTTTTAAAACCATTTGGGGAAAACATAGGTTACGGCAAGGGAGAGAGAATGAGAAACGTGGTTTCCCCCCCGTCAGTTGACTCTAGGAACCTGCCCACTCTTACTTCCTACTTCTTCAATTACAAAACTCCAATGACACTGCCCACCTCCTGCCCCCAGCACACTCCCTGTGATGGATGGAGCCCCTCAGGCACCCCCATGAGGCCTCTGAAGAAAGTGGGAGGGAAGCTCAAATTACCAGGGCCACTGGTAAAACTGATGAAGTGAGTTAGGTTCTGGTCTGTGCTTTTTTTTTTTTTTCCATTCTAATTTAGGAAGTGGGACGTTACCATGAGGACAGGGGCTTGCCCAGGGTGACACAGCTTCACATGTGTCATTACTTCACCCTGTGCTTCCCAGGAGCTCCATCCGCTCAAAGATGCCCTAGGTGTTTTGCTACCGTTGGGTCTGGGCAGAGGGCAAAAGCGCCCAGGAGGTGGGGAGAGAAAACTCTTCACAGGACAAACCAAGGTTAGCATGAGTAGTAATCAGGTTCACTCACTTAAAACCACGTACCCCCCCCCTCCCCCACTCCCCGACCCCGGCCTGCGCCTTCCTCTCCTTCAGTAAAATCCACGGGGCGGACAGGACAGGTAAAACCATCCTCAGGTTCACAAAGGCACACACGAAAAGGTGCAAGGACATGTAGGAGAGAAGCTTCCATGGCAGAGTTAAGTCACTTGAGGCCTGTGCACACTACAGCTGTGTCCGGGGCCTCCACGCTGCACACCGTCTCCCCGGCTCAGGCTGGGCTTCAGAGGCTCTCCCCAGCCAGGCGTTCCAGACGCGCTGGCCAGCCCACCTGTCCCCACCGCAGCAACAGATGGCCCTGTGGCCAGCAGGGAGCTCCGAGTTCTTAAGATTGCTGGACGTGCCCCCCGAGAGGCCTCTGGGGAAGCTCCGGTGTCCGTGCCCTTCAGACGGGAATGCCGACGTCCTTCCAGGAGGCCCCCGGTCCTCCTCACTCTGCTGCGTGCCAGCTGCGGGGACCCTCGACAGTCAGCCTCGGTGGCCTCATCCCCACAATGGGAATACCACTTGGCGTGACTCCTGACGGGTCTAGAGAAGGTGTTTCTGATCGTCTGACTCACCAAGGGGCTCCCATCAAGTCTGAAAACAAAACACCTAAAAGCTGCACCGTTTCTGAAAACCCACTCCCACACACAAAGGCCTTGGGCTCCGAAGAGGGGCCAGGAGGAGGGCTCCGTCGTCCTCTGCGTGGAAAAAAGGGGGCCAGGAAGGCACCCACCCGTCTTCCTGGGGCCGTGTACTATTACATCAGTATCAGACACAACCGTGTATGTAAAGGTACTTGGCGAGGCACTGCACTAAGGTTACTATTATAACTGGGTTCTAATTAACGTATAAATTACTGACATTCCTCACTATAACTCCTCTTAATCTTAAAAAACAACTCATTTGGGGTATTATTTCAACTCCTTAATTAAAACTTTTTTTTTTTTGAGAGCAAGTGAGCACGCGAGTGGTGGAGAGGGACATAGGGAGAGAGAATTTTTTTTTTTTGAGTTTATTTATTTTGAGAGCGAGGGAGAGTGGGGGAGGGGCAGAGAGAGGGGGAGAGAGACAATCCCAACAAGCTCTGCACTGTCAGCGTGGAGCCTGGTGTGAGGCTCAAACTCATGAACCTGTGACATCATGACCTGAGCCGAGATCAAGAGTCTGACACTTAACTGCCTGAGCCACCCAGGCCCCTCTCATCCATTAAAACTGAAAGAAAATAGAAGAAATGATCAAGCCCAGTTCATTTCGCCTCCAGTTGCTCCTTAAGTAGTTTGGTTTACGTGCAAGGAATTTTCTACCCCGGGATCGAGGGCTCGGAGACGGCTGGGGTTGAGGGAGGACACGCGCCGCCTGAGTACTGCAGCTGTTCTGTGGCCCAGAGCAGCATTTCGGGCGGTGAAGGAATAGCTTTTTTTCTCCTGTAGAGGAGGGGACCCAAGGGACCACCATGGCTTCGTATTCCTTCTCACTCACCTGGACGTACAGCAGGCTGAAGAATGTCATGTAGTGAAGCCACAGCAATGGGTCCCTTTGGGAGGCCAGCTCACTACCTCCAAACTTGGGCCACGGCCCATCAGGCATTGGGGGGCAAAAAAAACATCTCCAGCTCTAGCCGGGTTCCCTCAGCCCAAAAGGAACTAGGCTCAACCTTCCTCCCCAACCTGCTGGTAAGTAAATTCTTAACGAGCCTGCCAGCCCACCCTCCCGCAAGGGCTGAGAATCAGATTCCAAAATGTCTTAAGGATCAATATATTCTCTTTTATGTATTAAGAGATTTACTGTCTCTTTTAAAATATGCCCTGCTTTTCCAGTTACCAATTAGTAACGAAAACAAAACAAAACCCCAAACACCCGAACCTGTTTTTTCATGGGGGTTAACCCTACCTCTACCATTAGGCACCCGGGTTACAAAGAGTTAAAACTTTCTGCCTGTTCCCTCCATTGGCTGCCCTCCTCACCCCTCTTCTCAACTTATCAGACCCCTCTTTGGCTAGTGCTACTCAAAAGATGTGGTCAGGTGGAGAGAAGAAGGATTAGTAACTGACACCAGCACCACGAGGGGCTGAATAAATTCTGAGTCCTCACCACTCCTCGGTTGGTCCCCTGAAGCATAGGATACGGAGTTAAAAGGGCTGGCAGGCGGCACAAGGCCCGGGAGACAGGGCACCTGAACTGAAACAATGAAACAAATATGGCCCCAGGGAAGCATCCTGTGGAAGAAGAAAGAAAAACGCAAGAGGATATTCACCCTAAAGTGCAGGAGAGCCCTCGCCATGACGACGGACTGGAAAGATAAATCAGACACGAAGACCCACCGATCCCCACAACCTGACACTCTTCTTCACCATCAGGCCCCCCAAACAACACAAACCCCAAGGACAAAGCACAAGCCACCAAGAGCCAACTTTTCTCAGATGGCCAACAGAAACCACCTAACAGCTGTTGCTAAATAGAGGGTGAACAAAACCAGACACAGAGATAATTAATGTTCAGATACCATTCATCGTAGAGTCGCAAAGGAACCAAGGAATGAGGTGTACGGGCCCACATTCCCGTGGCTCAGGATGCAAAGGAAACCAGAGAGGAAAACTGCTCTAGTCGGACAGGATTTGCTACCCAAACATCAGTCAAATAAATGTGAAGAACTTCTTGTGGATTCCTGACAACACACTTCCAGCACAACTAATGGGGTGAGTCATATGCAAAGAACAGTCTCTCTCAGATTCAAGCCAAAGAATCCACTTCCTCTCATACACTCAATTCATAGCAACGTGAGAAAGTTCAAACCTGACTTGGTTACGTCTCCTTTTCCAAAAATATAGAAACGAAGGAGAGCTTAAAAAAATAGCCAGTGGACTTTCACATTCTCTTCACTTCGCGTGATCAGTTAGTTACTGGGCATGTGTTTGCAGAGCAACTCAGAACTGGACAGCTCTGGCAGGGCTGGGGAACATTCTGCCCAGCGCCGTGCTGTCCAAACGCAGCCACTCTGATTACTGTGAGCCCATCTGATCTGACACTCATGTTTCTTCTTCTGGCCTGCTGGCTGGCAGAGAGCCCCGGGCAGCAAGAAGGCACGGCGGTACAAGCGTTCACCTTCCTCCCATCACAGATGGCTGAAAAGCACGCTGCCCCCCCCACCCCCTTTTGCAACTTTTACAAAGACTCAAAAGATGTAAAGTCCCTTGCTTGAAAAGTGAAAGTAGTCAAAGACTCTAAGATGTTATTAAATAGGTCAACAATGTCAACAGATTCTTTCACTGGGCTTTCCTTTGGAGGGTCATTAATGGTATTTCCTATGATTTTCAATCCTTAATATGTTTTCCAGGTGAAAGAAAAATCCTTCTCTGGTTTTGAAGGGCTTAAGACTAACGGGTGAACAGGAAACCTACAGTTAATGAAGATATTATCTTCCCTCAGTGCCCAGCACTTGGTGAGCCCCACGAAAGCGGTGATGTTTACTTGCACTGACCTCACGCTGGACAGAACAGAGATGACTTTGCTTGGTCCTCAGGGCGAGTAGGTCCACCTAAGGGCCAGTCAAGAACCTGAAGCTTCAGGGACTTAAAAACTTTTTTTTTTTTACCTTTTTGTTTTTAAATCAACAAACTAATTTTACTTACTTTCACATACACCATCCTTCTAAATAGTTAGAGCCTTTTTCTCATTCTGAAGTTTGGTTGTATTTAAGAGAACAGAGCCTGCCTTGAACAGAAAGCCACTTAACTGTTAATTTGTTGCTACAATCATCCCGAACCAACAGCTCCGAGGGGTTCTGGGATGGAGCATGTTTGAGTACCCAGTCCGTTGTGCTTTGTAATTTTGAATTCACTTTTCATTTTCAAATGCGATTTGGCAATAACGTTTCCAGAGGTCTGTACGTTTTCAGTTTCAGCCCCCACCTGGATGAACAGGTACTAGATTTTGAAAAATCCTCCTTCGGGGAGGGGAATTAGGGAGGGAGGGATACAGGGGTTAGCCTATTCTCAGCCTTCTCCGATTTATGATGCGGACCTCCTCCTTTCCTACCCTCCCACCCAAAGGTGAGTCACTAGAGTGTTACAAACTTACTGGCAAAGAACACTACAAATTAGCAACCAGTTAAGTTACCAAAAGAGGATACACCCTCAGAACGTACAGAAAGAACCCCAAGGGGGGAGCCTGTCATACTCACACACTGAACCGCTTAACAGGCAAAGGGGTGTGATGCAATCCCAGCCCTCTGGTCTGGCCCCAGTGCTGGTCACCAGTTCCTCCCGTGAGGGCTCCGCTTGCTCCTGGCCAGGCCTGGGCAACTTTCCACCCTGAGGACTCTGCCTCACAATGTTTTCGGTCGAAAGTGCTAGCTTTATAGCAGCCAGAGGCGGTTCAGTCACACTTTCAAGTTGAGCTCCCAGAGAGCAGTTGATAATGTGACCATACAACCAGGATTTCTGCTGACAGGCGTGTTCCCTGTGCAACCTTCACCTGAAGCTTTTCCCCCTTCTCCTCTTGAAATCACCGCCCATAAATAAGGTAGGATTCATTTTCTAGGTAACTAAGTTAACATTCAAACAATGGAGAACTGCACCGCAGGACCTAGGGACATCCCTTGCCCCCACCTTTTGTAAACCTGAGAAAAGACACAAGTTTTTGGTGTACCTGTGGTGAACCAAACAGTTGCAGGCGGTAGGCCTGGCTGCCGGTTTAAGCGAAGTCACTGGCAAAAACACCAACATGAAAAAAAGGACAAAATCCTATCTCATCCAGGAATGATTCAGCAGGAGCAGTTCTTTTATTTGCTTCCCAAAAGCTCAGGGGCTAGGCTTGTAAGGAGAAATAAAATCACCTGAAGTATCATCAAAACCTGGGCCCCCACGGCAGCGGGAAGTGGAAGGGAAGAAATTAACAATGACCTTAAAAATTAGCTGCCAGCACAGGCTTCTTGGTTAACCAATTATCAGCAGGGTTTTTTTTTTTGTCACCATTCCACCCACATTTTAATCCCCATGTGGAAAAATCCCAACATTTCAGCAGAAAATATCCTTCTGAGCATTTGGACTATCACAATAAGTCACTGGGGACTAAAGGGGGAAAGGCTATCCGAGGAGAATCACCACCAACCAACACACACGTCTCCCCCCCACCCTCCTTAATGTTCAATTAATTTATCAGAGCACCCAAAACACTAACTACGACCCGGGCACATAAGCGGCGTATCATCCCGTGGACCAGCTGTAATTCGATTTGGCGTCTACCGGCCGCTGGTGTTTTCTTAGGATCCGTAAGACATCTTGGGTGAACCCCCACAACCCAGATGTGTGATCTTCACCACTGCGGTGCATGTGTTCGGTTACAAAACATACAGATACGTGGATATACAAACATACAGATATGTGGATACAACTTAGTTACTCAGACGTCTCTCTGGTCCATTAATTCAATTATCACAAAGACCCCCGTTTCACATGAAGAATAATGCTGGAGCTCTGCACATTAAGGCAACGTTAAGGAGGGGAGTGTTCAGGCTGGGAAAACCACAGGCTGCTCAGAAATCAGGCAAGTCTGGTGTGTCAGTAACCAACCATTTGACCTTGAGCAAGTCACTTCACCTTCCTAGGCCTCGGGTACACATCCATGATCACTACACCCCCCAAAATCAGTAATGTCCGGCTCAGGAAATTAACTTCTTTCCTTTTTTTTGCGGGGGGAGAGATAAAGGGGTGAGCTTTACAGGGCTCGTTTATGGGAATGACCTAAGGTTTGACAGAATGCTTGCTACAAGCACAGGCCACTAACCCACTTTTCTGTCGTGGGGAACACGGAGGCTGGCACTCAGCTCTGCCACATTCTGTGCTTTTAAAAGATACCAATCGTCCACTCCACTTCTCCATACTCTTTCTACCACGTCCGAGCCCTTCTAATTACCGCCTTCAAAATCCAAAATTAAGAATCCCCAAAGAATGCACCCTGCCTCTACCCCCACCTCTGACTCCACACTGCAGAGCCCTAAAAACCTCCAGAGACCTACCAGACGCCCGCACTGTGCAAACCCGGCAGATAACGGAGAGGCTTCTCTCCTACCCGTGTTCTCACGACCTGGTCATTTTAACCCATGAACTGATAACTTTGGGCTGTTATCTGGTATAAACTTTTCTCACTTGACTTTAGCCCCGTTAGGGTCTGGGGCTCAGTCTTCTGCTGCGGCTCCGGGTTATCACGGCTACCGGTTACAGAAACACAGAAACGAGCTGTGGCTCTCTCTGGGGTTCCCGGAGCTTCCAGCACTGTCCTCTCCTGCCCCGGAGACCCCTGGTTCCTTCGGGAATGCCTCGGCGCTCCTACCCCCGCGTCCTGCCCCCCCCCCCCCCGCCTGCAGTCCTTTTTCGAGTTGATTGTACCCAGAGGCCCTGGTGTGCCAGCCTGTCCCCCCAGCAGACTCACCCCCCAAGAAAACTCTACTCGTCCCTCCCCACCAAGGAAATGACCACTCCAGCCGCCCCAGGGCGCATCTAGTGTTTATGGAAGGCGTCCCATTAAAGCTCGCAAAAGTATACCTTAAAGGCCATCTTAGGGCGGCGAAGACACACCCTTTCTGGCACTAGCCAGCTCGACCGGCTCCGCAGTGAGGGGAAGCCAGTTTTTGGGGGGGGGGGGGAGGGGGGAAGGGGGAGGGCGGCCGCCAGTGCGGGAAACGGGCTAAGCCCCAGCGCCGTCGGGACCGGGCGCCTCGCCCCCCCAGCGCAGCCCCCGCGTCGGAAGCCCCCGCCGGCGCCCGGGCCGGGGCCGCGGTGGGAAGGCAGCCCGGGAGGGGCCCGGGCAGCGCGCCCCAAGGGAAGGGGAGGAGCACGCCTTTCCTCTGGGCACGGAGGGCGGAAGGAAAAGGGAAGGCAAGAGATGGGAGGTGAGGGCGGGCGGAGGGAGGGAGGGGAGCCGGCTTCGGGGATGCCGCGGCGGCCAGCGCCTTCCCCGGGCCGCCCCGCGGCGTCCGCTCTCCTCCTCCCAGCCCCGCGGCTCCCGAGCGCCGCCTCCAGGAGCCCCGGGCCCGCGGCGCGCTGGGACTCGGGGTCGGCGGCCCGCCCCGCGCTGCCGCCCGCCGTCCCCTGGCGCCCCCTCCCCCCACCCGCCGGGCCCCCAGGGCTGCGCTCCCTCCATTTCCAAAGTGCGTCGTCTTTTAAGCCTGGCCGCCCTGCCTGCCTGCCCGTCCACGCCGCGCCGCGCCGCTTCCTCCTTCGCCGCTTCCCGCTGGCTGCGGTCGCCCTCCTGACTTCCTCCTCCTCCTTCCTCCCTCCCGGCGCCCCGCGCCCCTCCCCGGGCTCGCCGCACACTCACCCCTTTCCCCATGGTGGCGGAGGTCTGTGCGCGGCGCCGGGTCCTGTCGCTCGAGAATCAGAGAGGAAAGAAGAGAGCAGCTCCCGGCCGAGCTAGCGCGGCCGGGGGAGCGGAGAGGAGGGAGCTAGGGCTGCCGCGGGGCGGGAGGGAGGGAGACCGGCCGGCGGCTCGGGCCGATGCCGCCGCTGGGGCTGCTACCGCTGCTGCTGCCACGTGTCCGCCTCCTCCCGCCGCTGCTCCGCGCCCCAGACCCAGCCGCAGCTCGAGCCCGCGCCTCCTCCTCACTTCCTAAAATATGCAACCTGCGTGCTTGCCCCGCCCACGCCGCGGCACGTCACCGTTACCGGAGCAACCTGACACCGGCCGCGGGCCTGGCTCCGCCCCCGCCCCAAACCCCGCCCCCGGGCCGGGGCCGCGCCGGCTGCGGCCAGTCGGGGCTCCCGGCAGGAGGGCGCCGGGGCCTGGGGCGCGCGTGCCCACGTCCCGGGAGGCCGCGGCCGCGCCACTGCGGGGCGCGCCGGCTTCCCGGGCCGCTGGGACTCGGCGGCTTTGCAGCTCTCGCGCCCCTCCTCCCGCCGCCCAGAGTGACCCGCCTGCTTTGTAGGACAAGCGAGGTCCGCAGTGGGTGCGGGCACGCTTTCGGAACTGGGCTCCCTGAATCTCTGCGGACTGGGGACAGAAACCTCGCGCGGAGGGGCCTTTCCAGTGTATCAGGGCGCTCCTCCGGGACCGAGGGCGCTCCGGGGTAGGGGTGGGGGGGTCGGGTGTGATGGTAGCCAGCGCCTGCCTGAGGGACTCCGCCTCCCTGGGCAGTCCGAGCCCAGCGCCCACCTGCGGATCGCCTCCCCAGTCTCTCGGTGCCCCCCCCGCCAAATGCCTCCTGTGGTCCGGGATCCGCGTGATCTACTTCCCCCTCGGCCCCAGGAGGAATGGGTCTGAGCTGGTCTTGCAGAAGGCCCGAGCACTCTCCCCATGCTTTTCTTCATGACCCCAGTGACCACCCAAAGGGCGTCCAGTGAATTTATTTAAGCTGCTGTGTGAAAGAAACCTGCTTGCCCGGTATGGGGATTCGGTTTTTAGGGAAGGAACACAAGCCTAAAGCAATGCCTGTCTTTAGCAAAAGGCGCTGACTCGGTGGGGAGATGTTTGAGGGCCCCCCCACCTGGTACCACAGCGCCTTTGCCAGGGCAACCTTGGCTGTTCTGAGGGACTCTGGGCCTGGCGTATGATGATAAGCCCTGGGACACCCCCCCACCCCCCCCACCCCCCCCACCCCAAGCCCTGGCCTGGCTGCGCTGTGGGACTTCCCTCCTGTTACAGCTTCTGCTTCTTAGCAGAGGCTGCTATGGTTGAAGTTCTCCAACCTTTAGAAAGCAGAGTATTGATTACTGACAAGGGTTTCAGGAAGTCAGAGAGACTATAGGAAAGCACAAGTTTCGCAGGAGCAAGTCAGTATGCGTCTGGGAATGCCTACAAAAAACAAGGAAAATATTAACTTCCTAACCAAGTTAAAGTTGGCCCTGTGGACTCTAAGTATTAATTTAAAATTTTTTTTTTCAACGTTTATTTATTTTTGGGACAGAGAGAGACAGAGCATGAACGGGGGAGGGGCAGAGAGAGGGAGACACAGAATCGGAAACAGGCTCCAGGCTCTGAGCCATCAGCCCAGAGCCCGACGTGGGGCTCGAACTCGCAGACCGCGAGATCCGTGACCTGGCTGAAGTCGGACGCTCAACCGACTGCGCCACCCAGGTGCCCCTAAGTATTAATTTAACATGAACAGATAAAGATAAGAAGCTTGAAAGAAATAGGGAAGGAAGGAAGGAAGGAAGGAAGGAAGGAAGGAAGGAAGGAAGGAAGGGGAAAAGGAAAAATGAAAACTGTATTATCAGAACTTTAGGGTAATTTCTATTACTTCTTAAAAGATACTGTTTCTTACAGGAGTCTCTTCCTCTCGCCGAAGAAGGCTTTGTTAAGGGCTGGTGCCTCCTCCAGGGATCTCCAGGCTTGGTTACATCCCCCCATGAAAAGCAGAGGAATTCAAATTCGTGACTGCTAGGGAAAGAGCCCCCAAGTCCAGAACAGGGTTCTGGCCATTCAAAACCAGTTACAGACCATTATCAGGGCTCTGTCTCCAGGACTCTAGAAAATGGTTCATGGAGAAGCCCTTATAGCCCCCATTACTGTTAACCCCTAGAAGGCCTCTGCTTGCTAAAGATCTCTTAGCTTGTTTAAGATTAATCATCCCCTGGGCCCTAGTCTGAATGGGAAAAGTACAGCAGGAAAAACAACAAAATGTAGAAAGGATAAGGCTGAATGATGTAGATGTTTCCTGCCAGCTGATGTCCTTTTTCTCCCTTCTTAAGTAAAACTACCTCTTTTTTTTTTTTTTTCTTCATTCAAGAATATAACTGTGATAGATCAAGGCATTTCCCTTTGTCTCTAGAGCTGTTTATTTGGCTTCTGGAAGATTGCTGAAGGTCCTTCCTGGAAGACCTCAAAGTTCTAGCTATATTCCAGAGTGGGGAAAAGGCATAAAAATGTAAGAAGTGTCAACTAAGATCTGTACATTGCCTGGCCTTCACAAAACTGCTTTTTAGTGTTTATTTATTTTTGAGAGAGAGAAACAGAGTGCAAGCAGGGGAGGGGCAGAGAGAGAGAGGGAGACACAGGACCCAAAGCAGGCTCCAGGCCCTGAGCTGTCAGCACAGAGCCTGACGCGGGGCTGGAACTCACCACCTTCTGAGATCTTGACCTGAGCTGAAGTCAGAGGCTTGACTGACTGAGCCACCCAGGCACCCTGCCATCCTCCTACTTCTGAAGTTTGGTATCTGAGCATAGCACCAAGGAAGTTAGGGTGGAGGGGAGACCAATTGCTTCCAACATTGCTGTCCTCACACTTCCTACACACCTCTCCTCTTATAACCAAGAAGACCTCGACTAGAGCCTTTCCCCACCGAGCCCCACTTTTCATCAGCCTGCTGTGCAACCCCTAAGGCAGAGAACCTTTCTTTTGTAGAAACACCCGAAATAGATCAACACACACACCCCCACCCTCGTTCTGATCCACCTGACCACCTCCAGAGGCAAATCCCAATCCATTTTCAAGGTTTTTGATAATGTCACTTGCCATTGCAGTCTTATTGAAAGAAACATAATTCAACAAAAAATTTCAGAATATCAGAAAGGGCTTCACTCTGGGTCCTCTAAGGTTGATGCTTTCTCTAAACAGTACCCCCAGGTGATATGGTCTAGGCACTTCTGGGCAGTCTTTAGGGGTGTTTTTAGGAGTAAAGGTTATTGCCAGGAGTGAATGGCTAATTTTAAGAGGTGAAGGTGAAAAGTATGGTCAAGAAGTAAGAGTTGCAAATGTCTTCTGGGAAAGAGTAGTAGAAGGAATACCCACCTGGTTGTCATATGGAGCTCTGGACAGGTCTGTGGACTCAAGACAGAGGGACAGCATGGCAGCACTGAGGTGCAGGTGTCTCAGATGTGAGAGAGGCACTTTATTATTTTTTAAATTTTTAAAATATTTCTTTATTTTTGACAGAGAGAGAAAGAGAGAGAGAGAGAGAGAGAGAGACAGAGCATGAGGCGGGGAAGGGCAGAGAGAGAGAGAAGGAGACACAGAACCCAAAGCAGGCTCCAGGCTCTGAACTGTCAGCACAGAGCCCGATGTGGGGCTCGAACCCACAGACCACGGGATCGTGACCTGAGCCGAAGTCAGACGCTCAACCGACTGAGCCACCCAGACGCCCTTTGAGAGAGGCACTTTATTTTTTTTTTTTAATTTTTTTTTCAACGTTTTATTTATTTATTTTTGGGACAGAGAGAGACAGAGCATGAACGGGGGAGGGGCAGAGAGAGAGGGAGACACAGAATCAGAAACAGGCTCCAGGCTCTGAGCCATCAGCCCAGAGCCCGATGCGGGGCTCGAACTCACGGACCGCGAGATCGTGACCTGGTTGAAGTCGGACGCTTAACCGACTGCGCCACCCAGGCGCCCCTGAGAGAGGCACTTTAAAATATAGATGACCAAAGGAGAAAAAAGTCCTTTTCTTGGGAAACCCTTCTTTCTTCCTCTCGGGAGAGGCTTCTGAATAGAACTTTCGAGATGGAACACTGCCTTCATTTTTTTAATGAAGGCCCCGAGGCCCAGGGAGTAATTGACACTGGATGGTCCCAGGAGAGTGGCTGAGTTTTGTGTACCTCTTCCAACTCCTAGAGCAGTGCCGGGGAGAAGCAATACTTCCAGAAGAGATAGCTGGGCAAGTTCTGCCTCTCTATTCTACCTGCCTCTCATCCTATCAGCTCTTTTTAAGCTCCTAGCTTGGGTCACAATGAAACTGATTGGCCCTGGAGACTCAGCATTCGTAGACCCAAGGCTGCCAAGAGTGGATGGCCTCGAGGAGGATCTGACACAACCAGGGAGGCTTGGCCCAGCCATTGTGAATCGAGTCAGCAGATGTATGAAAAATATGATGCAAGTGAGTCCTTTGAGCCAAGAGTGCTAGCACTTTGAACAAGCACTTGCTGAAAAGTCCTTTTGGCCCAGCTCGCGTGCGAGTCGGTGTGGAAACAATTGGAAGCATGCATCTTTATCTTTCGTTATATCCTAGGTCCCCCAGAAAGCCGTTTAGTTACCACTGTCACTGCATTAAAGCCAGCTCTTCTCACCGTCCAAAGTTCCTCTGAGACCGCGTCTATCCCACCATTGAAGATCTCTTTTCTCCTGTCCAGCAGCAGACAGATTATCTCCCAGCACGGCGCTGGGCACACCACTGATATCCGAAATCTGTCAGTGAAATAAATCTGCCCACTGCACGCCCCCCCCCCAACTTTTCCTCACAGCCTCCATTTTCTACTCATCTCTTAATTCCCTCTTAGGGCTCCTTAGGACTCTCCTGAACATATTTTCTTCCTTTAATGAGTTTTGAAGCCCTCAAGTTCTGCTTCTGGAAATTCAGAAAACAGCATTTCCTTGGTGCCTGTCCCGGGAACGATTATCACCAAAGAGAGTCCAGCGCTCGGTTTCCCCTCAGCATCCCTTTCGTGCAGCCGCCACTTAAATCAGTTGTTCTTATTAAGCAGTCCTAGTAGGGAAGACGGTAAGTTGTTTTTCCACTGCTTCTACACAGAAGCCTGACATTCAGAGCCGGGGTTTGCTCTCCTCCTCCAGCATCCACTCCCTGGACGTGTCTATGCCCCTCACTCCAACTGCAGATCTATCGAATGTTAACAGTGTCCTGACAGGTGAAACCTCATCATCTGTCTTCTAGAAATCAACGACCACTGGGGCCCTGCAAACCAAAATGGCAACAAAGAAAGGATCTAGACCGGAAAATTGTCTATTGCCAGAGTCCCATCTGCGCTCGGCCAGCGGAGACGTGGCTTTGGGCAGGCTTACAACCCGGTGTGGGCAAGCCCGCCACAGAGGAGGCAGGAGGAGATAACTGCTGTGTAGCCCTTCTAGTTCTCAGGGGAATAGAGTCATGAGCACTAAGGAAATGAATGCTGCCACTGGGGTGGATAGATTTGCTATTCCTGGCCGCTAAATCTTCCATGGAAAAACAATTGAGAAAGTCCCGTGGAAGACGGTCCTACTGAGGAGCATCTACACTCTTCCATAGATGCTTTTTTGCATGAAAACTGGGTTTCAGGGACTGTGCAGATTTTCCTTCCAGTGGAGTGAAAAGGAGAGAATACAAAACCATCGAAAAGCCGTTTGGTTCATTTACACAAACTCCCAGAGTTCTTGTAACTCTAGCAGTAGAAAGTAACCCAAAAGTAGGTCAGGGACAAAAATAGTAACCTGCTCAATTCATTTTTAACAGCTTGGCTTTTACTCTAGAGGCTGCCATTTTGGTTGATGGGTGACCTCCGCATATGGACTCCCACAGATAAGCCCCGAAGAAAGGTTTCCTCTCTTTCTTTCCAGCCCCTTCCTCTGGCATGCTACATTGTTTACGCGTTTAACAAAAGAGAAAGCTAGTTGATGCAAAGAAACAAAACCCAGAATAGCCCTTTATTGGGCATCTACTCTGAGCCTAGCACTGTGCTTGTTGCTGGTGGCTAAAGATGACCAAGACACGTCCTCTAGCCTCTATTTGAGGCTAGAGATTGGTTCCCCATCTGGCCTAAAAGAAAGACAGGCAGAGGTATTAGTAACAGGGCGAGGGGTGCCGGATATCTGTGCATGGAAGCATGTATCGATCATGAGGGCGTGAAGGAAGGAGGGTCCCGTCTGTCAGCAGAGCTGGAAAGGCTTCCCCGGTTGGCTCCTGAGAGACGGGTAGGAGTTCCTGAGGTAGAGCAGTGTGTGTTGGGGAGGAGGGGGGTGGAGGTAGGAGGGGGGTTGTACGCAAAAGGAGTGGCATAGTCAAACCCCACAGGACATAGACTTAGTGTGTTGGGAGCCGGTAATTTTTTTTTTAATTTTTTTTTCAACGTTTATTTATTTTTGGAACAGAGAGAGAGCATGAACGGGGGAGGGGCAGAGAGAGAGGGAGACACAGAATTGGAAACAGGCTCCAGGCTCCGAGCCATCAGCCCAGAGCCTGACGCGGGGCTCGAACTCACGGACCGCGAGATCATGACCTGGCTGAAGTCGGACGCTTAACCGACTGCGCCACCCAGGCGCCCCGGGAGCCGGTAATTTAAAATGGCTGGAGTGTCACCAGTGAGGGGGAGAGAAGCAGGAGATCAGCCTGGGGAGGTGAGCAGGGTCCACGTCGTGGAGGGCCCGGGATGCCAGTCTAAGGGCTTGGACTTCATCCTGTGGGCCATGGGGAGACACGGCAGGGTTTGAAGCAGGGAGGTGGTAGCATGATCAGATTTGTGCTCTGGAGAGATTTCTCTGGCAGTCCCAGAACGCCGGGCTAAGCCTTCGCAATCAGGCCATTTATCAAAGCTCTTCTGATCTTATTGAATTCAGATTCCCAAGACATCTGTGTCTCCCCACGTATCTTTGAGATAACACGCTAATTTTGTTTTGCTTTTTGTGCACACACATGCATCCTTAATTCCCACTACCCACTGCTTCCCCCAAACAGAGACTTTACATTTCTGGATATGACAACACACACACACACACCTGGGATTTGGACATAATTTTAACAGTCTGTTAGCCTACAACAGCCTATCCCTAGAAGGTAGCTCAAGTAGCTGAGGAGTTGCGGGCCTTTTTTTCAGTTTTTCTAATGGTTTTCTGTTAAACTTGAATTCCAGATAGGCCAAGGACTTGGACGGTTTCTTTTTTTTTTATAATTTTTTTTAACGTTTATTCATTTTTGAGACAGAGAGAGACAGAGCATGAATGGGGGAAGGTCAGAGAGAGAGGGAAACACAGAATCTGAAACAGGCCCCAGGCTTTGAGCCGTCAGCACAGAGCCTGACGTGGGGCTCGAACTCACAGACCGTGAGATCATGACCTGAGCCGAAGTCGGCCGCCCAACCGACTGAGCCACCCAGGCGCCCCAGGACTTGGTCGGTTTCCACGGCTCACATAGACCAGCTCTTGAGGCAATTCCCCAGACTAAAGGAAAGTTAAGCCACCCGGCTCCCAATTCCCCATGTAAAGACTGGGACAAGAGAGGGTAAGGAAAAACAGCGTAAGAGGCCAAATTAACGCAAACGTTAGCTTCAGTTGTCCAGCTAGTTCAAGCAGAAGATGTTCGTGTATAAACAAATCTCAACTCTTGGTTTTGTTTTTTATTTGCGGACATCCCCATCCATTTGACATTTAGCGTCTGGTGGGAGGCATGGCGGCGGAGGGTGTTAGGAGAGATGGTGGGGGGAGCGGAGGGGGAGGCGGGGAAGGGGCAGTTGGGGGGACTTGGCAATGACGGTAGAGGCAGTAGACTCAAGACGGCCGATCAAAAGACAGGACCCCAGTCAAATACGTCTCCCGAGCAACAGCATTTTCCTTGTTCCCACGAAACTCTTGGACCTTTTTATCAGTAACTCCACCACCAGGCCGCCACAACCATCAACTGACACGATACACCTGAATGATTGGAACGTCGCCCGGCCACACAGTAACTGTCCAAAACGCGTGAGGAAGTGTCCCGATTTCAAACTCCTACTCAGTCTGAGAGAAAGAAGACCGAAAGAAGGAGGAAGTCGTCCACGAAAATTCTTCTAGAGGAGAAGGGCGTGAGCACAGAATCTACTTGACGCTGGCTTTTCTCTCCCCCCACCAACCTCCTTTACCCAACCGTGGGCCCGTCTGCCGATATTCTGCCAGCCTGCGGCAGTAACCAGAGTGCAGAGGGCAGGAGCGGGGTGGGTGGGGGCCGCTGGGCTCTCCACCTGTCTGAACTGGTTCTCCCCAAGCCACAGGTGAGGACCGGGGAAGTGAACCCACTGCTAACGCACGGCACCAGCAGCCCACTGGGACATGTTCACCGTGAGAATGAGACGCTTGAATAGCCACATTCTGAACCGGGAGGACTGACACGGCAGAACCTCCTTAGGAAAAAGAAGGCATGGTCTCCAAATGCAATGTCGTCTTCTTATTTTTTCCCTTCTCCTTAAATAACAAAACAAAACACAGCACAAAAAGAGAGAGAGACCATCTGCGAATGCAATCGCTAATGAGCAAGGGAGAATCCTTACAGCTTCCCAAGGAGGGGCCCAGGAGTAGGGCCGCCGCTGCTGTTCATGGAACAAGCAGCCAGTCATCCAGGCACCGCGCTGCAGGCCGGAGCTGCAGGGAGCTGGGGGAGGCCAGGGACCCATTTCCCTATCTTGCCTCTAATCTCATAAACCAGAAGTGCTCAGACTCTATGTATTTTCTGCCCCCTCTCATTTTTCATAATGGAAAAAAAAAATAAGGCCAATGTTAAAGCTTTGAATTAGGAAACAGTTGCCATCTGGGTAATTGAATTTGGCTTGAAGCAGGCCACCTGGTTCACATCAGCAACTCCTGGCAGGTGCGGAAGCGTCAGCTGAGGTCCTGCGCTGACTTCTAAATACAGGCGCGCACAGCCCGTGCATGGTGCAGAAACCTTACTTTCTAAACAGTGCAAGTCGTTTTGTATCCGGTTACCTCAATCCGGTGGTGGATTTCTTAAGCTGCAGGCATTTAGAATTACGGCAGTAATGTTCGTCTTGTCCATCCCTGGCCGCGTGCTGCCTTAAAAAAACAAAACAAAACAAAAAAACCCCCCCAAACTAAAAAGCCAGTTCCTTTTGGTTTCCTGTTTGGACATCCATGTCATAGAAATATGTGTGACCGAAATCACCTTGTTCTCCCAGAGGATCCAGGAGGCTGCTTCCAGCTCCTCAGACAGCAGGAGAGAGGGGTGGGCATCCTGGGAGGAATGCTGAGGGTCTAAGAGCGGGATGTCACAGCATAAGCTTCTCTGCAGCTTTCTCGATTGCCAGCCACTCCTATTCCCCAAAGCCGGCGGTGGGGGGGGGGGGGCTGTGGAGGGGGCGGGCATGGTCAAGTTGCAGTCCTGTTTCCCAACCACACACACCTGCATACTAAGAGAAGAGGATCCAGGAGCATTGAGTGCACCTGCCAGCCAGGGCCCTGTGGGCCAAGTGCGTCTTCCATATCCATGGGTAGACAGAGCTGGCGTCACACGGCTGGGTTGGCAAAGACAACATATGGGAAGGAAAAGAACTGCTGGGCACTTGGGTGGTCTTGAGGCTTGTCCTTTCCTTTGAGCCCCTTCCCCGCCCATCGGAAATGTCTACAACAGAACCGAGAGCAAGGGAGCAGCATGTGGTTCTTGAGCTGGCGGAGGGCTATGCAGGGGATAGGGTGATTGCTTACCAGCAGTGTGGGTTTTACAAAGGACGCTGAGCCTCTGGAATGAAAATTCTACACCAGAAATAACTGGGGCTGACCTCCTGTTTTACAGAGTGGAAATGAGGCTGGGAGGGGGCACATGTTTTCCCAGCATCACAGAGCTCCTGCTTAATGTCAAAGCAGGACCTCAGCCCCTTCCCTTGTCATTGCACTGCGCTGTGTCCTTAGCTGAAGGACCGCCAGAAGAGTCAGCTCTAAGAACAGGAATGTTTTCCTTCCAAACAGAAAAAAAATGAGGGCTATCCAAAACGTGTAATTTGAAGGATTAGCTCTTTAAATTTTTTTTTTAATTTTTTTCCCACGTTTTTATTTATTTTTGGGACAGAGAGAGACAGAGCATGAATGGGGGAGGGGCAGAGAGAGAGGGAGACACAGAATTGGAAACAGGCTCCAGGCTCTGAGCCATCAGCCCAGAGCCTGACGCGGGGCTCGAACTCACGGACCGCGAGATCGTGACCTGGCTGAAGTCGGACGCTTAACGGACTGCGCCACCCAGGCGCCCCGAATATGTTTAATTTAAAAAAAAATTTTTTTTTCAACGTTTTTTATTTATTTTTGGGACAGAGAGAGACAGAGCATGAACGGGGGAGGGGCAGAGAGAGGGAGACACAGAATCGGAAACAGGCTCCAGGCTCTGAGCTGTCAGCACAGAGCCTGAAGCAGGGCTCGAACTCACGGACACAAGATCACGACCTGGGCCAAAGTTGGACGCTCAACCAACTGAGCCACCCGGGTGCCCCAGGATCAGTTCTTTTAAAATAGAGTTTTCCACGATGCCCTGGGTACTCATATAGGTTCCTCTTAAAAATCCCACTCAACCTGCTTTTACCCCTTTCTCAAGGGGGCTGCATCTGAACGCACACATACACACAAACACACACAGAGATATGCACACATACACACATTCGCACTACTACTCGGAATTGCAGAGAATTCAAGGAAGCCTCTTCCTCTTTGTGAGCTGGCGTCAAGGTAACATTAAATTAAAATCTCTTGCAGGGCTCCTAGCTCAGGAAGAGCCCTATTTCTTTCGTGGGAAGCCTCTTCTTTCTCCAGTGACTGTCTCTGGGGCCCTGTGTCACACCTGTGTGGGGTCTCCTCAAGCTACTGAGTGATGTCGCGCAGCAACACTTCATGGCCACCTGGGCTCCAGCATCCTTGGACTTTTCTCCTCCCTCTGCCAGCTGCTGGAGGAGGACGAATCTGAAGAGAACGTGGAGGGCAGTAGCGAGGGGGCAGGGTCTGGGTCTGGAGCCGGGGTAAGGTTTCGGCAGACATTGGAGATAGGGCAGGGGGTCGGAAGTGCCAAGGCAGCCCCAAGTAGCCTGTTCCAACTCCCAACAGGCTCCCTTATGTGCCCTTGGCCTCAGATCAGGTCACTTGCTTAAATTTGAAAAGCAGCCCTAAGATGATTTTATCCACCGTATCCTGTCCTGAAGCAAAGTTCACCAATTTCCTCTCCAAAACTAGTTTCTGATACGGCTCTTTTGATATCGATCTGGAATCATAAATAGTTTACAGCCCCTGAGGCATTATTGTCTTTTTCCCGTCCCCTTTCTTGCCAGATGGACAATGCCTTGAATCTCCTTGTTCCTTCACCCACTCTTGTTTCTTTCTCTGCCACAACATCCGTCCAGCCACGTCTCTGCCTTTACACAGAAGAGCCTCTGCCCCTGGCTCCTCTGAAAATTAGTCAGAAGAGATTCTGTCTTTCTGTGCCCGGATCTGTGCTTCGTATGCGGAAGATCAGATCCCCCGCGCTGTGGAAGAGAAGGCTGGTGGTGGGGAAGGACCGATTCTGGACCCAGTTGAGGCGAGGCTGGAGGGCCCCCCGGGGAGCCCAGTGCCCTGGGGCGAGGGCTGCTGGCTTAGCAGCAAAAGTCTTCCCTTTCAACACAGGTAACCGAGATTTCTTTGGTATCCACATTTTCCTTTTTAAAGGCTGCTCTTGCTACCATAAGCAGCATATCCTTCTGTTAACAAAGGGCTGGGTTCTCGTAGAACTGCATCGTGATTTTCCCTGGGTGTTGCCCACAGCCTCTAAAACCATCAAGAAAAGAGATCTGGTAAAAGAGTGACAATTTTCTCTCTGAGGTTGGGGGTGCGTGCCTGATAGCTACTACCCCCACCCACCCACTATCACGGAAGTTCTGTCCTGCGTAGGCAGCGGTTCAGCCCGTGCCCTCCAGGAACGTCCCCCACTGCACAGTGGTTGGTCACTCCTGGGAGTCAGCTGCGGCCCTCCCTGCTTCCCCATCACCCGTGGGTTGCAGCTGCCCATGGTAGCCACGCCTCCTCCAGAGAGGTCTGAACCTCAGCCTTGGTGGTGGGGAAGGGGACCCTTTCACATGTCCTCACTATCCAGAGGGAGTATCTATTTTTGGTGGTTGCTCCTTCCGTACCCCTTAGGGTCACCCTCTACCCTTGTAAGAATAGATACCCACCTTTGTTCTAGCTGTACTGGTCATACAATTTTTTTTTAATATTTAAAAAATATTTTTGATATTTACAAAAATTTAACGTTTATTTTTGAGAGAGAGAGGCAGAGCATGAGCGGGGGAGGGGCAGAGAATGAGGGAGACACAGAATCGGAAGCAGGCTCCAGGCTCTGAGCTGTCAGTACAGAGCTGGACGCGGGACTCGAATTCACGAACCATGAGATCGTGACCTGAGCCGAAGTCGGACACTCAACTGACCGAACCACCCAGGCGCCCTGGACATAAATTTTTATATTAAAATTTCCCCATTCAAATGACTGATCTGGTTTCCATCTCGTCACTGGACCCTGGCTGATATAAGACCTAAACAAAGTCAGGAATAAATAATGTTCATGGTTTGGAAGGCTTAATACTGCAAAGAAGTCATTCTCCCTAAATTGAGCTACAGATTTAAGAAAACCGGTTTCTCCTAGTGCTTCTTCGGAGGGTATTAGACAAATAGAAAATATCCAACAATACTTGATTGTTGCTGCAGTACATTTCTGGAAATCTCATGGAAAATCCTAAATCTGATCTTACCCGTGGGATCTGTGTTATAATTGGATGTTACATTCTTGACCAAAGACTTGCCATCAAATAAATCATGGATACTAAATATGTCATAGAGCCGAAATTCAGACTTTAAATTAATAGTTCTCAAGCCTGGCTGAGCATTAGAATTATCAAAAGAGATTTAAAAGAATTCCAAAGCCTGGGCTCCATTGGGGGTCAGTTGAAGCGAAATCTCTGTAGGTGAGCCCAGGCAATCGATTTATCGAGAGCTATGACCAAAAGAAAGAAATAGTTGTCATTTGGCCCTTCAAAAAATTAAAAGAGCCACTTGAAAGTAAATCACAAGATTTATCGATTCTCTGAATGGCAATGTAGGGATCCCACACTGATGAATGAGTCACCTCACATCGTAATAAGATGTTGCACATTTCATACACTGTCCACCGGGTTTGAATTTGAAGAAGTGCCCTCAAGGTACAATGTTCTAAGGCCAATGGTTAGTGAGTTAATGAGTATCTAGAAAGATTACATGGCAAGCGTAATGTCTCTGTATTGGGAATTTGGCTAGGAGCCTTCGGAAAAGAATAGACACAATCCCTATTCTTAAGTGTTCAAGGATTGAAGACACGACGTATCTGAAGTCAGCCTTCCAGTAATTTACGAACATGGACACATTGCTCTTTGCTGACAATAGCATTTGTCAGCAAATGGAGCGATCTCAGTTGGATAGAGCCACTCATTTGGAAATCGTGATAATCCAGAGATGTGTTTCCAGATTCTTCCCTTCCCGTGGCAAAAGGCTGAAGAGAGTTTACCTGGGAAGGGGAGCCTCAGCTCACTCTCTGTCTGGGTCTCCTCCAGGGGCTGTCAGTGCAGGGAGGAAGGATGTTCCTCTGAACCAGCCATGTGGAGGCTCTGAGAAGATACCAGCCCTGTGCTTGTCTCACCAGGTTTATTAAGTGAGGCCAGGACCAAGTCCAAGAGGTTGGTTTCTCTTTCAGATTCCAGTTCTCTGTCATGAATTATGTGATTTGAGGCAGGGCTCTTCATGATGTCTCAGGAATCTACTTTAAATGAGAAAAATTGTACCTATTTCCTACCTACCTCAAAAGATACCTCCAGGACAAATTAACTTCCATCAGAAAGACATGAGTAATTTTATACTTTTTTTCCGATTGTAAGAATGACATTTATGGAAGAGAACCTGGAAATTACAGAGGAGAGCTACATAAGGAAGAAAATAAAACCAACCCATAATCCCATAATCATCATTTTAAACATCAAAAAACTCAAAAAAGAATATTCTCTATATGTGGTTTTGTATCTTATTATTTTTTTTATATAAGATTGTATAATAGGGGCGCCTGGGTGGCTCAGTCGGTTAAGCGTCTGACTTCAGGTCAGGTCATGATCTCGTGGTCCGCTGCCCATGTGTTTGAGCCGCGCGTTGGGCTCTGTGCTGGAGCGTGGAGCCTGCTTCAGATTCTGTGTCTCCCTCTCTCTCTGCCCCTCCCCTCTCTCTGCTTATGCTCTCTCTCTCTCTCTCTAAAATAAATAAACATTAATTTAAAAGAAAAGATTCTATATTAAACATTCCCATATATCTTAAACTTCTTTAAAACACTATTTAATGGCTGCATAATATTCCAGTCTATGGGACTATTATGACTTGCTTATTCATGGCCAGATGGGCAATAGGAGTATTTTTTTTTTAATGTAAGGGAAAGTTAATAATGCAAGAAAGTTTGATTACTATTATTTATGACAGTACATTTGGAGATTTTAAAAATATACAGATACCAGTTGGAAACAATCTCAGAGACACAGAAAATGAGATTTAAAAACAATCAAGAGCAATTTTATTTTTAAAGGTCAATTCGCTTACAAGGGACACAGAGAACATGCAATAATTGCCTATAACTGCATTTCCATTGACTTCTGAGTGGTAATTTTATCTTTAACACCCCCTACTGGTTTGCCTTATGGTTTTAGTGTTATCATTTTCTTAAAAAAAAAAAAAGTGATTTCATTAGAAATCTGTCACCTTTCCAGTCCTGTCCTCTTCATTCTCTCCCTCAGAAAAACAAAGTGAGGGCAGTAGGAGCAAAAGGAAAACAAAAACAGAACAATCGATCATCACTTCATATGACCTCCCTTCCCACAATTCCACCCACTATGTGCCAGGAGCAGGGGCTGGAAAACCAGGAGAGAACAGGGAGGAGATAATCCTCCAACCTTCTTTGAAGAACTTTGTAACTTGTTGCATTACTCATTCATTCAATAACATTGCCATGGGCTCGATATCTCAGGTTACTCAGTTTATCAGGAAGATAAACTCAGGAATGTGTGGATTCATTGGAACTAAGGGGTTAAGTCAGGTCAGAGGCAATGTGGATTCACTCTTCTCGTTAGAATTCCAGGCAGATCAATTCAAAGTGCTCCTTGAGATGGCCCTTAACTAGGCAGTTGTTTGCACCACGAAAGCACTTTATAGCAAGTTGTATCTGGTGACCTTACTCCCTGCCCCAGAGGTTGGTGGATGCCTGTATATGAGGTGAGGAAACCAGAAAGAGCTGATGTTCCATTTCTGATAGATCTGGCTTCCCTTCATTCATTCCAAAAGCGTTTACTGAGTGTCCATTCTGTGCACGGCACCAATCTAAGCACATGAACAAGACAGACCGTGTCCCTGCTCTTGTGGAGTATCTAGCCCAGTGGAACAGGTGAACAATGACAGAGCAAAAAGAGGGATATTCCGAGAAACCTAACAGAAACCCATGGAGGAGGGGAAGGAAAA
Source organism: Herpailurus yagouaroundi (assembly GCF_014898765.1). Taxonomy (NCBI): domain Eukaryota; kingdom Metazoa; phylum Chordata; class Mammalia; order Carnivora; family Felidae; genus Herpailurus; species Herpailurus yagouaroundi. The sequence continues at coordinate 100,261,743 of NW_024412388.1, read as the reverse complement.
GAAAAAAAAAAAGAGTTTAGAGTGGGAGAGAGCCAAAGCATAAGAGACTGTTGAGAACTGAGAACAAACTAAGGGTTGATGGGGGGTGGGAGGG
>NW_024412388.1:100175817-100261549 GCF_014898765.1 Herpailurus yagouaroundi | reverse complement strand
AAAAACGTTGAAAAAAGAAAACTGAGAACAAACTGAGGGTTGAGGAGGGCAGGGTGGGTGATGGGTATTGAGGAGGGCACCTTTTGGGATGAGCACTGGGTGTTGTATGGAAACCAATTTGACAATAAATTTCATATATTGAAAAAAAAAAGACTTCAAATAAGAAAAACAAAAAAAGAGGGATATTCCTATTTGTTTCAACTCTACCTGCGAACATTTGCAACATTCGCATTTGAATACAGATAACTCTAGGTACTATTAGGGATTCTGCTCCCCAGATTGCTTTATAGTTCATTACAAGTCCAATCAAATTCACAGCAAGCATTTCTGGGATTGTGATGAACTGATTTCAAATTTTATATGGAAGAATAATGGCTCTTGAGGAACCAAGCCACTTTGAAAAAGAAGAAGCAAGGGACTGAACCACTCTACTTGAAAATGAGACATTCGAGAAAGAATAGAAATGACAACTGTCAGGCTGAAGTGCAGAGCTAGCAAACATTCCAGTGGAAAGGATGAAAAATCCCCAAATAAAGCATGCATCTAGGAGAAGCAAGTATATGATAAGGACTGCTAAATGAATATAGAGTGAAAGTGTAGACTATTTCAAAAATCGTGGAGAAGACGATTTTACTAACTGGAGAAAAATAAAACTGAACCCCTATCCTGATGCATTAAAAAGTGTCTCAAAATGCAGTGACGTCAAAATGTGCTAATTGCAGAAAACACTGGGGAATACTAGTTTGCCTTTGGGTTAAGTAAAAACCTCATAAACTGAAAATGTCGAGATTAAATTGATGAATGACAACAATACAAACATGGAAGACTTGGGTTCAATGAAGGACATCACAAAACTAACAGTGACAGATGGCTGGTGACAGTCCAGAAGATATTTGCAATACCCAAAACTTTAGGGTGTTAACAGCCAGAATGTGCAAGGAATTGGTGCAAATCAGCTAATAAAAAGATGGAAACAACAACGGAGAGGAAAGGACAATGGACATGCATAGGCGTTTCAGCAGAAGGGGAATCTTGAGTGACAGATAATCATGTGAGAAGACAGAAAATCGGCCCAACTGGCAGTCAGAGAGGAGCCCAATAGAACACCATTGAGATCACATTGCACATCATCAGATTGGTAAAAACTATATAAAGTCTGACACATACCAAGTGCTGGTGAGGATGAGTTGAAAGAAAACGTTGCACAACTGGTATGAGAAGGTAGGTGACTGCAGCTCTCCTAGGGAGGACATACCTCAGAAAAACTAGACAGTTTTGAAAGAGGAGAAACTGAACACTTCTCTCTAGGGATAGTTTCTCTGACTAGCCTGGAGAGCAGTGTAAGTACAGCGATATATGTGGATGTTCATAGAAGTGTTTTGGGAGCAAAACTTGGGGGTGTGTCCTGAAATATATGGGTAAGTACAGTTGGCAAGTGCATATGATAGAATAGTATGCAGCAGGTGGAAATATCAAAACTAGATTTGCAGGGGCACCTGGGTGGCTCAGTTGGCTAAGCATCTGACTCTTGGTTTTGGCTCAGGTCATGATCTCATTGTTCATGAGATCGAACCTACCATTGGGCTCTGTGCTGACAGCAGGGAGCCTGCTTGGGACTCTCTCTCTCTCTCTCTCTCTCTCTCTCCTTTTCTCTCCCCTCCTCCCCTGCCTGTGCACACGTGCTCATTCTCTTTCTCAAAATAAATAAATGAAACTTGAAAAAAATTTAAAAAATATGGCACAGAAACAGACACTCAGATCAATGGAACAGAATAGAGAATCCACAAATGGACCCACAAAGGTATGGCCAACTAATCTTTGACAAAGCAGGAAAGAATATCCAATGGAATAAAGACAGTCTCTTCAGCAAGTGGTCCTGGGAAAACTGGACAGCGACATGCAGAAAAATGAACCTGGACCACTTTCTTATACCATACACAAAGATCAACCCAAAATGGATGGAAGACCTAAACATAAGACAGGAAGCCATCAAAATCCTCCAGGAGAAAACAGGCAAAAACCTCTTTGACCTTGGCCACAGCAACTTCTTACTCAACACGTCTCCAGAGGCAAGGGACATAAAAGCAAAAATGAACTATTGGGACCTCATCAAAATAAGAAGCTTCTGCACAGTGAAGGAAACAATCAGCAAAACTAAAAGGCAACTGACAGAATGGAAGAAGATATTTGCAAATTACGTATCAGACAAAGGTTCGTATCCAAAATCTATAAAGAATTTCTCAAACTCAACACCCAAAAAAACAAATAGTCTAGTGAAGAAATGGGCAAAAGACATGACTAGACACTTCTCCAAAAAAGACAGCCAGATGGCCAACTGATACATGAAAAAATGCTCCATATCACTCATCATCAGGGAAATAAAAATCAGAAACACACTGAGATACTACCTCACACCTGTCAGAATGGCTAACATTAACAACTCAGGCAATGACAGATATTGGAGAGGATGGGGAAAAAGAGATCTCTCTTGCACTGCTGGTGGGAATGCAAACTGGTGCAGCCACTCTGGAAAACAGTGTGGTGGTTCCTCAAAAAATTAAAACTAGAACTACCCTATGACCCAGCAATTGCACTACTAGGTATTTAGCCAAGGGATACAGGTGTGCTGTTTCGAAGGGACACATGCACCCCCATGTTTATAGCAGCACTATCGACAATAGCCAAAGTATGGAAAGAGCCCAAATGTCCATCGATGGATGAATGGATAAAGAAAATGTGGTATATATATATATATACACACACACACACAATGGAGTATTACTCGGCAATCAAAAAGAATGAAATCTTGCCATTTGCAACTATGTGGATGGAACTGGAGGGTATTTATGCTAAGTGAAATTCGTCAGTCAGAGAAAGACAAAAATCATATGACTTCACTCATATGAGGACTTTAAGAGACAAAACAGATTAACATAAGGGAAGGGAAACAAAAATAATATAAAAACAGGGAGGGGGACAAAACAGAAGAGGCTCATAAATATGGAGAACAAACTGAGGGTTACGGGAGGGGGTGTGGGAGGGGGGATGGGCTAAATGGGTAAGGGGCACTAAGGAATCTACTCCTGAAATCATTGTTGCACTATATGTTAATTTGGATGTAAATTTTAAAAAATAAAATAGGGGCGCCTGGCTGGCTCAGTCAGTTAGACATACGACTTTGACTCAGGTGACAATCTCGCGGTCCGTGAGTTCGAACCCCGCGTCAGGCTCTGGGCTGATGGCTCGGAACCTGGAGCCTGCTTCCCATTCTGTGTCTCCCTTTCTCTCTGCCCCTCCTCCGTTCATGCTCTGTCTCTCTCTGTCTCAAAAATAAATAAACGTTAAAAAAATTTAAAAAAAAAGACAAATATATTAATAAAAAAATAAAACTAGATTTACATGTAGCATATGGATATCTCTCAAAAATGTAAAGTTGGAAGGTTAAAGTAAGAAATAAAATTTGTAGCACAATATTATTTATATAGTTTTAAAACATAGACTTATAAACACTTTTTAATGGATGCACATTTATCTAAACAGACATTTACTAGATGGACTGGAAGGTCATACATTAACTACACCAGAGTGGGTACCAGAGAAGGGAGGGAAGTGGTGAGTGAGGATGAGGGTAAAAGGGAGAAAATAAAACAAAGAGGGGCCCTGTAGGAACCAAGAAGGACATACAGTGGACTGAGAAGAAGGAGTAATTCTGTTCCGCATAGATTTTCAGAGAAGGGAAAAGATCTCCGTGGTTTGAAAAGACCCAAAAGATTTTTCAAGGAAGAGATAGGAAGTGAAGGGGTTCTGGGTAAGGTAATTAACACATAAAGTGACAGTACATCACTCCTGGCATTTCCAGAAAAAATTCCCACTGACAGTATAATCAGAAAAACTCAGAATGCAATAGAATGCCCTTCATATGACATGTTTGTGTTTCTATGACATTGTATATACTTTCTCTTCTCATCAATCTCATTTTTAAAACATAAATTCAGTAAGGGGTGCCTGGGTGGCTCAGTCGGTTGAGCGTCTGCCTTTGGCTCAGGTCATGTTCTCATGGTTCATGGGTTCAAGCCCCAAGTCAGGCTTTGTGCTGACAGTGAGAAGCCTACTTCATATTCAGTCTCCCTCTCTCTCTGTCCCTCCCCTGCTCATGCTTGCTCTCTCTCTCTCTCTCTCTCAAATACAAATAAACATTAAAAAATTAAAAAGAAATGCACTAGAAGTGCCTAGTCCTATGAAACAGAGTTGAATGGCAGTACTTACCTTTAACAACTTTTCCCATACTAGAGATCTGTCCCTATGTTGATTATGAAAAATAAAAATATGGAGTTTTATAGGTCTCTTACATTAGTTGTATTTTGGAGGTGCTTGTTTTTTCTTTTAAATACATTTCTTGCATTGTAACTGAGGCTCCATATTGCTTGTAAACATTCGAATACATTTTGATTCTGAAAAAAATTATAATGTTTTTTTCAAAATCTACCTTCTTGGATATTTTTACATCAAGATAGGGTTGCCAGGTAGGTGGCAAATTTAAGATAAAACATTATTTGTATAGGTGGCAATATTAGGTCTCAACTGACAAGTTAAAATTCAACGTGGATAAACGTTAGCTCTGGCATTTGGGCTCAGTAAAGTCAACTGCCCAAATAGAGAATGGGGAAAACCCAGCTCTATAATAAGCAATGAGAACAGGATCTAGGACATTGCCCTTGACCACGAGCTTAATTTGGGGCTGCTGTGTAATGTGTCTGCTAAACACATTAGCCCAACATTAAAAAAAAAAATTTTTTTTTAATTTTTTTTCAACGTTTATTTATTTTTGGGACAGAGAGAGACAGAGCATGAATGGGGGAGGGGCAGAGAGAGAGGGAGACACAGAATCGGAAACAGGCTCCAGGCTCCAAGCCATCAGCCCAGAGCCCGACGCGGGGCTCGAACTCACGGACCGCGAGATCGTGACCCGGCTGAAGTCGGACGCTTAACCGACTGCGCCACCCAGGCGCCCCTAAAAAAATTTTTTTTAATGTTTATTTATTATTGACAGACAGAGAGAGACAGAACATGAGCATGGGAGGGGCAGAGAGAGGGGGAAACACAGAATCTGAAGCAGGCTCCAGGCTCTGAGCTGTCGGCACAGAGCCCGACGCGGGGCTCAGGCCCACAAACCGCATATCATGACCTCAGCCGAAGTCGGATGCTTAACCAACTGAGACACCCAGGCACCCCAACATTAGCCCAACATTTTGCCTGCGGTAGTCAAAGTACCAAGTACAAGTCACAGGCAACTGTACTGACCCCACTCCATGCTGGTCAGATGTCAAATGGGTGATTATGTCCGGTGCTAGGTGGTGAAATCTTCCCTCCAAAACTACCTTCGTCTGTTGTAAAAATAAAACATGTCGCCAAAAATATATACAAATGGCCACTATGAGCACCTATTGAGAAGGTGCTCAATATCCGTAGTTATTAGGAAATGCAAATCAAAACCATAATGAAATACCACTTTGCATCCACTAGAATGGCTGTAAGAAAGAAGACAGTAACAAGCATTTGCAAGAATGTGGAGAAATTGAAACATTCATAAATTGCTGGTGGAAATGTAAAAGGGTCCAATTACTTTGGAAAAACAGTGTGGCAGTTTCTTAAAATGTTGAAGATGAACACGATAGGACCCAGCAATTCTGCTCGCAGAAATTTATCCAAGAGAAATAAAAATACACATCCACACGAAAAATTTGCTTATGGATACATAATAGCAGATTATTTACAATACTCAACACATGGGAGGGGCGCCTGGGTGGCCCAGTCGGTTAAGCAGCCGAGTTCAGCTCAGGTCATGATCTCATGGTTCGTGGGTTCAAGCCCCGCGTTAGGCTCTGTGCTCACAGCTCGGAGCCTGGAGCCTGCTTTGGGTTCTGCATCTCCCTCTCTCTCTGTTCCTCCCCCACTCGCACTCTGTCTCGCTGTCTCTCTCTCAAAAATAAATAAAGCATAAAAAAATTTACAAAACATGGGAACAACCCTATGTCCACCGGCCAGTGAGTGGATTAAAAAAAGGGTAAGTATGTGAGAAGACAGATGTGCTAATTAACTTGATTGTGGTAATCAGTTCATAAAGTATATGTGTGTCAAATCATCACGTTGTACACTTTAATTACATGCTACTTTATGTGCTAATTATACCTCAGTAAAGCTGAAAAATTAATCTTAAAAACTGATGAATGGGTAAAGAGAGTGGCATATATCCATATAATGGAACACTATCTGGCAATAAAGAGGACCAAAGTACCAGTACCTGGCACAACACGGATGAGCTTCAAGAACATCATGTTCAGTGAAAGAAGCTAGACACTAAAGAACACATATGGTAGGATTTAACTTATATAAACTGTTTAAAATATGAAAATATGAAGAGGGGCGCCTGGGTGGCTCAGTCGGTTAAGCATCCGACTTCAGCTCAGGTCACGATCTCGCAGTCCGTGCGTTCGAGCCCCGCATCGGCTCTGGGCTGATGGCTCAGAGCCTGGAGTCTGCTTCCGATTCTGTGTCTCCCTCTCTCTGCCCCTCCCCCATTCATGCTCTGTCTCTCTCTGTCTCAAAAATAAATAAACGTTAAAAAAAATTTAAAAAAAAGAGAAAACATGAAGAGACGGAAAGTATAGTAGGGTCTGCGTAGGGCTGAAGGTGGAAATGGAGAATGACGATATATGGGCTCAAGGTTTCTTTTCAGGATGAAGGAAATGTTAAGTTCGATTGTTGCGATGGTTGCCCAGTTCCGTCACTATCCTAAAACGCATTGAAGTACACACTTGAAAGGAGTGAACTTCATGGTGTATAAATGATATCTCAATAAAACCACTGAAAAAGACAAGAACAGCAATACAGGTTCATCATAAAAACTCAAAGAACGTAAGAAATTAAGACAAGAAAACAAAAGGGTGCCTGGGTGGCTCAGTCGGTTGACCGTCTGACCTCAACTCAGGTCATGATCTCGCGGTTTGTGAGTTCAAGCCCCGCATCGGGCTCTGTGCTGACAGCTCAGAGCCTGGAGCCTGCTTTGGATCCTGTGTCTTCCTCTCGCTCTGCCCCTCCCCCACTCACACTCTGTCTCTTTGTCTCTCTCTCTCTCTCGCTCGCTCAAAATAAATAAATAAATAAATAAATATTAAAAAAAAGAGAAGAAAACAAAAAACAGTAACCAAAATCATGAGCCCAAATCCCCCACATTCTATAACCCAGAAATAACCATAATCAATACGTGGGGACCATCATTCTAGATACCTCTTTAATGCACAGTGACAATCAGAAGATCTAGACAAGTAATGGGAGATACATAATTTTGCACAATAGTGTCACACTATATGTGCTATTTTCATCAGTTCAATGGTTAAATCGGATTTTGCTTGACGTTAGTGAAATAGGTGTGATATTGTCAAGAGACAGGTAAGAAAGGAGACTCCTGAATCAGACTATTTGGATTCACATTCTGGCTGTGCCCCTTGTTGGCTACAAAATCCTGCAAGTTCTTGAATCTCTCTACACCTTGGTCTCTTCAATTGCACCTAATGCTGATGATATCTGTCTCACAGGTTTATTGTGAGGGTTAATGAGACAATCCTGTAAAGAGGTTGGTGTAACAGTTGGCACAGAGCAAGCATTCGAAAAGCGTTTACTGCTGATTTGCAGTCATTATTATCCCAACATCTTTAAGGCACACAGAATGGAAAGCTCCGGATGATGAAAAATCCAGTACCATGTCATTGAAAGAATGGTTAATGGTCACTGGAATGGTTCATCTGGAGAAAAAGATAAGGGGAAATATCAACCATGACTCTATATTTGAATGTCAAAAGTTAACCCCAGGGTGCTTGGGTGGCTCAGTCATCTAAGCATCTGAGTCTTGACTTAGGTTCAGGTTGTGATCTCACGGTTTGTGAGATTGAACTCCGTGTTGGGCTCTGTGCTGATGGCCAGGAGCCTGCTCGGGATGCTCTCTCTCCCTCTCTCTCTGTCCCTCCCCTGCTTATGCTCTCTCTCAAAATAAGTACACATTAAAAAAAAGAAAAGTTAGCCCAAAGATCTATCACGTGAACAGCAACCATAACAAAGCTAGAGTGGTACTGTAAAATATATAACACCCCTCCCCCAAAGATGTCTAGATACTAATACTAATCACTAGATCATGTGGAAATGCTACCTTACATGGTAAAATTAATTTTGCAGATGTGATTAAGTTAAATATTTTGAGACAAGAAGATTATCTGGGATTATCCAGATTGGTCAAGCGTAATCATAAGGGTCTTTATAAGGGGGAGGCAAGAGAGCTAGGGACAGAAGAGACACGATGACGAGCAGAAGAGATGGTGGTTGGGGCACGGAAAGCGGCAGTGGGGAAGGGGTGGGGACAAAGATTTGAAGATGCTGAACTGCTGACCATGAGGATGAAGGAAGGGGCCAAAGAATACGGAAGCCTTGAGGAGTTGGAAAGGCTAGGAAATGGATCCTCCCCAGGGCCTCTAATAGGCATGGAGCTCCACCGTCTCTGGTTCTAGAACTTCTTATCCCCACAAATGTAAGGCAACAAATTTGTGTTGTTTAAGCCACTAATTTGGGGTAATTTGTTTAGAGAGGCAATAGGAAACTAACACAAGAGCTTATACTAATATCAAAGGAGACTTCAAAACAAAAACATGTGATGAGAGATAGAGAGGGACATTTTATAATGAAAAAGGCTCAGTCCATCAGGAAGGTATAATAATCATCTATATATATATGTGTATGTGTTTGTGTGTGTGTGTGTATAACATTCATATATATATATTCGTATATATTTGTATATACATGTATATACCTATATATGTAATACACATATATATGTATATTACATATATACATGTATATATATGTATATATACTACATATATATGTATATGTATATATATATGACCCTTACCTCACACCACATACAAACATATGTGTCAACAGAGCCGCCAAATAAATGAAGCAACAGCTGACAGAATTAAAAGATAAAATTGAATGATAATAGTCAACCTTTTATATTCCACTTTTAACAATGGATAGAACAACTAGGGAGACACGATCAACAGGAAATAGAAGACATGAACAATGTTATAAAACAACTGGACCTAACAGATCTCTAGAGAACACTCTACTCAACAAGCACAGAATACACCTTCTTCTCAGGTATTCTGGAATATTCTACAGGACAGACCCTATGCTAGACTAGAAAACAAACCACAAAGAACTTGAAAGAATTGAATCATACAAAGTATGTTCTCCAAGCACAATGGAGCAAAATTAAAAGTCAAAAACAGAGAAATTTGGGGGCCTCACAAATATGTGGAAAGTAAACAACCCCTAGCCAGGGGCTCAAAGGAGAAGTTACAAAGGAATTTAGAAAATACTTGGAGATGAATGAAAATGAAAACACAAGATACTCAAACTCATGGTTGCAATTCATGCAGCATTTAGGGGGAGATTTAGAGTGTAAAAATGAAGACCTCAAATCAATGACCTATCCTTTCGCCTTAGAAACTAGAAAAAGAGGAGCAAACTAAACCCCCCAAAAGCAAAGAAATAATAAAGACTAGAGTGGAAAATAATGAAATAAAGAATAGAAGAGTATTAGAGAGAGAATCCCAAGCAGCTCTACGCTATCAGCACAGAGCCCAGTGCAGGACTCGATCTCATGAATTGTGAGATCATGACCTAAGCTGAAATCAAGAGTCAGATGCTTAACCACTGAGCCATCCAGGCACCCTGAAATTAACAAACTTTTAGTTAGAGGAACCAGGCAGGTGGGGGTGGGGTGGGGAAGAAAAGACTCAAATTATTAAAAGGAAAGAAGAGGGGACTATCATTACCAACCTTTTATAAATACAAAGGATTACGAGGAATACAGTGAAAAATTGTCTGCCAAAAATTAGATCATGTAGGTGAAATGTATAAATTCCTAGAAAGACACAAACCATCACATTGATGAAGAAATAGGAAGTCTGCCTAGACCTATAACAAGTAATGAAAGTAAAGAGTTTAAATCAGTTAAAAACAAAACAAAACACAACATAACAGAAAACCCTAACAACTTCTTACAAAGGAAAATCCCCAGCCTACATGGCTTCACTGGTGAATTATACCAAAGGTCTAAGAAGAATTAATGTGAATGATTCATATATAGACTCTCCCAAAAAATAGAAGAGGAGAGAATACTTCCCAATTCATTGTATGAGGCCAGTATTACTTTGATACTGAAACCAAGACAATAAAAAATATCCTGCAGATCAATATATCTTATAGATAGAGGAGCAAAAATCATCAGTAAAATATTAGCAAACCAAAACCAGCAACTTCAAAAGGATTCAACACCATTACTAGGGAGATTTCATCCCAGGAATGCAAGCTTGAATAAAACACATGAAAATCAATTAATTTCATAAACTGTATTAATAAAGCACATAAGCTACGTGCTCATCTCAGTAGAAGCTGAAAAAGCACTTGACAAAATCCAACACATTTCGTCACAAAAGCATTCGACAAACTAGAACTAGGAATAGAAGGGAACTTCCTCAACCTGATAAAGATATCTATGAAACCCACAGTTAATATTATACTTAATGGCAAAAGACTGAATGTTTTCCTTTAAGATTGGGAACAAGACAAGAATGTCTATTCTCACCACCTCTATTCAACATTGTTGAATGCTGGAGGCTCAAGCACGGACAATTAGGCAAGAAAGGGAAGTAAAAGTTATCCAGGTTGGAAAGAAGAAGCAAAACCATCTCTGTTTGCAGAAGTTACGATCTTGTGCATAAAAAAACCAAAGGAATTGACAAAAGTACTATTAGAACGAGTAAGTGATGTCGCAGTTGTAACGTTGGTATACAAAAATGAATTATATTTCTTTTTTTAAGTTTATTTATTTGTTTATTTATTTATTTTGAAAGAGAGAGAGGGAGAGAGCATGTGTGAGCAGGGGAGGGGCAGAGAGAGAGAAGGAGAGAGAGAATCCCAAGCAGGCTCCACACTCTCAGTGCAGAGAGTCCTACACGGGGCTTGATCTCATGAACTGTAAGATCATGACCTGAGCTGAAATCAAGAGTTGGATGTTTAACCGACTGAGCCACCCAGGCACCCCATGAATTATATTTCTATACAGTAGTAATGATCAAACAAAAAAATTAAATTAAGAAAATTTCATTTATAACAGCAACAAAAGAACAAAATACTTAGGAATACATTTAACAAAAGATATATAAGACATAAATAAATGGAAAGGCACTCCAGGTTTCTGGATTGGAAGACTTATTACTATTAAAATAACAATACTCCAAAAATTAATCTACAGATTCAGCATAATCCCACTCAAGATCCCTGATGCCTTTGTGGGTGTTTTGTTTTGTTTGGGTTTGGTTTGTTTCAGTTTGTTTTGTTTGGTTGCTTTGGTTTCATTTGGTTTTGGTTTTGGTTTTGGTTTTGGTTTTGGTTTTGCAGAAATGGACAAACTAAACTTCATATGGAAACGGAAAAGAAGGGTACCAAGAAGAACCAACGTGATTTTGAAAAAGAAGAACAAAGTTGTAGCACTCACACTTCTACATTTCAAAACTTACTACAGACCCACAGTAGTCAACACAGTGTGGTACTGACATAAGGACAGACAGATTGATCCATGGAATAGAGTTGAAAGTCTAGAGATAAACCTGCACGTTTGTGACCAGTTGATTTTTACCATGGATGCCAAGACAATTCAATGAGGGAAACAATAGTCTTTTCAAGAAATGGTACTGGGACAACTGGATAGCCACATGCGAAAAAATGAAGTTGGACCCTTACCTCACACCACATACAAACATTAACTCAAATGGTTTATAGACCTAAAGTAAGAACTAGAATTAACACTCTTAGAGGAAAACATAGACATAAATCTTCATGGTTTTGAGTCAGACAGTGATTTCTTGGATATGACTCCAAAGGAATAAACAACAGGTGAACAAATAGATAAATTGGACTTTCACTGAAATTTAAAGCTTTAGTGCTTCAAAGGGAACAATCAAGAAAGATAAAAAGACAATGCACAGAATAGGAGAAAATACTTGCAAATCATTTATCTGGTAAGCCATCTGTGTCTAGAATATATAAGGAAGCCTTATAGTTCAATAACATAAAGATAAATATTTCAATTAATAGAATAGACAATTCTTCAAAGAATATATACAAATGGGCAATAAGTACATGAAAAGCCTCTAACCTTATTAGTCATTAGGGAAACACAAATCAAAACCACAACTACCTTTACACCCACTGTGATTACTGTAATAAAAAGGACATCAAATAACAATTGTTGGCGAGAATGGGGAGAAAGTAGATCCCTCTCACACTACTCTGACTGGAATGTAAAAGGGTGCTGATCATCTTGGAAAGCAGTCCGCAGTTCCTCAAAAAGACAAACATGGAATTACCACAGCACCTAGCAATTTCAGTCCTAGATACACTCAAGACACGTTAAAATCTATCCACACAAAAACACGTACACAACTGTTTATAGCAATCTTATTTAATAATAGCCAAAAGTAGGGGGCTCCTGGGTGGTTCAGTCGGTTAGGTGTCCGACTTCGGGTCAGGTCATGATCTTGCGGTCATGAGTTCAAGCCCCGCATCAGGCTCTGTGCTGACGGCTCAGAGCCTGGAGCCCGGTTCAGATTCTGTCTCCCTTGCTCTCTGCCCCTCCCCCGCTCACACTCTGTCTCTCTTTCAAAAATAAACATTAAAAAAAAAATAACAATAGCCCAAAGTGGAAACAACACAAACGTTCATGAATTGATGACTCGATTAAAAAATACATATGATTTATCCACAATGGAATATTATTTGGCAATAAAAAGGACTGAAGTACCAATAACATGGTACCCTATGGACAAACATTGAAAACATGATCCTAAGTGAAAGAAGCCATTCAAAGAAGACCACACATTTTATGAGCTCATTTACGTGAGGCGTCCAGAATAATGCAAATCTATAGAGTGAAAATAGATTAGCGGTTACCTAGGGCTAGGAGGATTAGGAGAGACTGATGATTGTTAATGGGTATGGTGTTTCCTTTCGAGGGGATGGATGTGTTCAAAAATTGGTGGTGGAAATGGTGGCACAATTCTGTGACTATACTAAAAACCACTGGATCACACACTTTTTCTTTTCCTAAGATAAAGCTTTTAATTAGGAAAAGAAAAAGAAGCAAAAGATAGAAGTCATAATGTGTTACTTCATTTCAAGAAAGAACTTCCTAGTGACTAGATCCACCTGAAAATGGAATGGGCTGTTTTTTCGAGTCGGCAAGCTCTCGGTCCGTAAGCAAGTAGTCAAACTGGAAGTTGACGATTGTTAAGAATGTCAATCCTTCCTTTCTAGATGCACAAGGTCCTGGAACTGACCATACAGCCCTTCGCCCAAAGAAACCTCTTACTCACAAAGTCTGGCCAGGATGTTTCCAACCTCACCCCAGGGCTCTAGAAACTCTGTCTCACTGGGGAATTCTGTATAGTCTGTGCCTCAAAGTTACCCCAACTAGAGGATAATTGACAAAGTTGGACATAGACCTCCCAACTTTCTTTTTTTTAATTTTTTTTAATGTTTATTTATTCTTGAGACAGAGAGAGACAGAGCATGAACGGGGGAGGGTCAGAGAGAGAGGGAGACACAGAACCTGAAGGAGGCTCCAGGCTCTGAGCTGTCAGCACAGAGCCCGATGCGGGGCTCGAACTCACGGACTGTGAGATCATGACCTGAGCTGAAGTCGGACGTTCAACTGACTGAGCCACCCAGGCGCCCCTAGACCTCCCAACTTTCTACCCATCACTGGATGAGGGCTGCTTCCAGAGCATTAACTCTCTTGCAATTCCATCTCATCCTATGGATAGGCTATCTATTCCTTATTCTGAGGCCAGAACAAGGCAGGGAGTTGCCGGTGCTAACATAAGCTGCCTTCAGGTAGAAAATGAATGTCAAGTGCCAGCATCTGCTATAACACCCCAGTCTCTAGCTCTGGGCATCAGAGCTGCCAAACACGGAACTCACTTGCCCAACACACATTGAGTGCCCAACACGGAACTCCACCTGCCCAACACGGAACTTACTTCCTTCTGCAATCCATTCTTCCATATTTCTTGTCTCTGAAGATGGCCACTCAAGCCCCCAACCCAGAAATCTTCCTTGGCTATTCTTTAACCCCAATGTCCAATCCATCACCATGCGTGCCACAGCCACCTCCCACCTCTCTGGACTGTTCTCAAACTGCTATTTTTCAAATGTGTTATTTCTTCCGGCGGGAATGAGATGCAAGGGCCCCTAAATAAGAAAGGGGCCTTGGTGACCTTATCGGTGGCGGCCACGCTGAGTATCTGTGGTTCGGTGATTGCAGCCATGGCCTTTTCTTCCTCCCCAGCCAGGCTGCGAGCCTCTTGAGTGCAGGCACCACATCTTACTTTCATCCTAATCTCATGGCTCGGAGTGCAGGGCTGGGTACCAGTGTCTCCATAATGCTTGCCGTGTTCTGGTCCTCTCTCGGCAGCGCCGTCTTCTCCATTAGGCACAGCAGGTGCAGCGGTGTGGACTCATAAATTTTCACGGGCTCACGGAAATGTTTCAATTTCTTTTGACATTAGGAAAAAGATAAACATATCCTAATAAAGGTAATGAATATGTATTAATGATTCCAGCCTGGATCGTATTTGTCTTCATACCAACCTACCTGTAAAATACAAAATTGTTAATATTTTTTTCTTTTCTTTCTTTTTTTTTCTTTTTGTGGATAAAGGGACCCATGGTCACAAAAGTGCTTAGAGCCCCCGAGAGTGATAATGCAGCTCTCAGGTCAGCATCACTTCACCATGAAGTCGGAAACTTCTGGACTTGCCGGGGGCTACACTACGGCTGTCCCTTGTCATTTCTGCTGGAAAGTAGAGCTCAGAGAACTATGTATTCTGCCTTGTCCTACCTCCCTTTAAGAGTCTAGGACAAAAATAGCCCCAAGGCCTTTTGGATTGGTGGAACTGAAGATAAGTTTAAATTTAAGAGGCTCTAACTTCAAACATGGGAGATAAGATGAAAAAAGAAATCCAGACAGTCTACTTTCGTTCTATCCCAATCAAACTTTTATTTCAAAGAACTATTTAAAGAACCTGACATATGTGAAACACAAAACTCTTTTTTTAAACCTTCAGGGATCTGACAAAGAGCCTGAAATTGAGACCTTCTCCTTCCCACAGCATTAGATATCCTGCAAGTGCCAAGGTCTGGGCCATGCAGGGAGGAGGGCTCTGTTCGGCCTGCCCCAGGGCCATCTGTGGCATGAATTGCGTGTTTCCTGGGCTCTCTGCAAGTTGCAAGCTGCGAGCATTTGCCCAGCAAATCAGGTTAAAATGAACAAAGGCGGCCTCGAAGGGGGATGTCTCAGAGGCCACTGCGGGCCAAGGGGAGTGTGTGATGTGCGGTGGGTTAAGGATGGGGTAGAGCAGCTTGGGGAGGTAGAAAGTTGTTGCTAGGCAACCAGCCCTGGTGCCTTTGTAAATGTGGATCTATTTTGTTTGAAGCAGCAGCTGGCAGCCGCCACCTTCTTTAATCGCCCTCCTCCTTTTCTCCATGCCCAGAGCACAGACCTGAGCTGTAGCTCTCGGGGAGATGCTGGGAGGATGGAGTAGGGAACCTGCTTGGGGCTACAGAAAAAAAAACAAAACAAAAAAACACGCAGGAAAAGACAGACAGGGTAGACCTGGTGGGGATCTGGATGTTTCCATTTAGTAACCGAGAGCTTAGGCAAGTTTATTTCATCTCTCTGATGGTCAGGTTGCTTGGTTATAAAACTGGGGCCATAGCCCTCTTGCAGGAACGTTGGGAAGATTAGAGAAAACACGGGAACACGGTAGATATGCAGTAATCAGTAGCAGAGGGGGTGAGGGCATGGGCTCCGGCACCAGACTGCCTGTGTCCTCATCATAGCTCTGCCGCTCATTAGCTGTGCGACCTCAGGCATGTTAATTAACCATTCAGTGCCTTTGCTTGTGTGTGTGTGTGTGTGTGTGTGTGTGTGTGTGTGTGTGTTTCATCTGTGAAATAAGGAACAATAACAGTACTTACCTAACCAGGGTCATTTTGAGGATTCGTGCATTAATAGTGCAAAGTGTTTAGAACATAATGAGCACTCAATGCACGTTCACAATGACTTGTAATAATACATGCAGCATGTCAGAGGGTGTCTGCAGACCAGGTGCTAGAGGGACCGCCTTGCATGAGCTCATTTTCAAAGGGCTTTTGATTTTGACCGCGGGAGACAGGAGGAAGTTGTTACTGTAGTACCTTGAGAGCAGCGTACGTGTAGATTAAGCAAGGACTTCTTGGATCAGCTGTAGGACCTTACCCAAGCTCCGTAAGCTTTTTTAGCTGTAAGAGACCATCTTGTAAAAGGTGCCTCATGAGGATAGCTGCCCAATCTGGCGGTGGTAAGGATTAAATGAGGTAGCTTGGCAGGTGCTTAGCATAACGTCTGGCCCAAAGTAAGCATCCAAAACCCGGTGGCTGATATCATTTCTAGAAATAGAGACAAAGACTAGAGGAGCAGCATGGGGTCTGTGCCTCCACAGCAAAGCCACATTAGGAAAAGGGCTGCAGACGGAGGTGGAAGAAGCTGGTTTTTGCTGGGCTCTGTCTTTGGGGTATGGGATGTATGAGCGCCCAGGCACGTGCAAAGCTGCTTTGGTTTCCAGGTGACCGAGAGGGACAGACTAGGAAAGGTGTCCTTCTGTTTTCAGGGCGGACTGCTTGGTGCAGCCAGTGGAGTTCTCGTGGTGAGAGGGGTTGCAGGAATGGGGGTGAAGTGTCCCCAGAGGAAGACCTCAGTGAGGAGACCCAGAAAGAGAAGGGGGATGGTGATAAGCATACACCTGGATAAGCAGGTGGGGACCAACGTGGTGAGCTCTTTTAGAATGACTACTATTCGGGCCCCATCTGGTGAGGCTTAAGTGCGTCTGGCAACATGCGCATCGTAAATGCTCTGAGTTAAGAGGAAGAAAAATCACCAAAAACTTGGGCTACCTTATGTAATTTCAGGAATAAACTGGGCCTTGATAAAATAATGGTGAAGAAACAGGGAAAAAACCAACAAGGAAGTATAAGTGGGGGAAACCTCAGGAAAGTCCCGGCTGGAGTGATTTTCTGGAGAGATGAGACTGTATCTTTTGGAGTGACAGTAGAGGTGGGCTTATGGGAAACCTCGGACCCTTCACTCAAAATTTTGAACTTTTGTCTAGGATATCAAATATTTTTGAGCATAAAATTATATATTATATATATTTATATATAGATTATATGTTATATATATATTTTTTGATATAAAAGAAGTCATGGTTCAAATAAAGAGTGGGGGTGGGGGGAGCCTATCTGGTATCAGAAGCCCGGGGTTTGAACTTGACCCATCCTTGTCTCATAACAATGGACAAGCCGTTAACTTTCCTGAGATGTAAGGTGAAGATAATAGTATCTTCTTCCAGGGTGCTTAGGATCAAAGGTGTGATGTGACTGACACCTTTAAGAGCAAAAGGAACACAAGCAAAAATAAACAGCAGGACCACATCAAACCACAACGTTTCTGCACGGCGAAGGAAACCATCAACAAAAAATGGCAAGCTACAGAATGGGCAAAAACCAATACTATAAAACAAATCAGCAAATGCTATATCTGAGAAGGGGTTAATATCCAAAATATATAAAGAATGCATACAACTGAGTAGCAAAAGAAAAAAAAAAGCTAATCAAAAAAATGTGCAGATCCGAATAGACATTTTCTTCCCCAAGGAAGAATCCAGATGGCCAACAGACACGGGAAGAGATGCTCAACATCGCTCATCATCAGAGAAATGCAAGTCAAAACCACAACGAGGTGTCACCTCACACCCATCAGAATGGCATCACCAAAAAAGACAAGAAATAATAAGCGTTGGCAAGGATGTGGGGGAAAGGAGCCCTTGTGCGCTGTTGGTGGGAATGTAAATTGGTGCAGCCGCTCTGGAACGCAGTATGGAGGTTCCTCAAAAAATGAAAACTAGAACTACCATAGGATTCAGCAATTCCACTTCTGGACATTTATCGGAAACAAATAAGAACATAAACTTAAGAAGACACGCAGTGTTATTCACAATAGCCAACTATGGAAACAACCTAAGTGTCCACCGACAGATGGATGGATAAAGAAGATGTCGTGTGGACACAGCGGGATATTATTCAGCCATAAATAAGATGGAAATCTTGCCATTTGTGACAACATGGATGGATCTCGAGAGAGTTAGGCTAAGGGAAATAAGTTAGAGAAAAACAAATACCGTATGATCTCACTTAGATACGGAACCTAAAAAAACAAACGAATAAAAAAACCAAGCTCATAGGTATACGGAGAACAGATTGGTGGTTGCCAGAGGTGGGAGGGGGCAGGGGGTGGGCAAAATGGATGAAGGGGGTCAAAAGCTACAAACTTTCAGTTAGGAAATAAATAAGTCATGGGGATGTGACGTACGGCATTGGTGACTGTACTTAATAATATTGTATCACACATTTTGAAATTTAAGAGAGTTGTTTTTTTTTTTTTTTTAAATACGATGTGAAAGCACTCCATAAACTCTTCTGGGCCTACCTTCTTTTCTTTTGCTTTTTCTTTCCTGACTCGGCTTGTGACGTACATCTTCCCCTGGACTTTGACAGCATCTTGTACGTTGGCACCAGTTAGGCGACTGTTGGCTGCAAAACCCAGATGTGCCTTGAATTCTCCTGAACAATCTTGAATCGTCTCGAACAGTAAGGAATCAATTGGCTTACATAACCAGTAATCTAGAGGTAGGGTAGACCTCGGGATGGCTCTGTCCCCAGGCTGGGTTTGACATGGCCACAGAAGGCCCAGTGCTCAAATCTGCGCATAACAACATCTGGAACCTTCCAAAGCCTTCTCTTTACCACTCATTCTCCAAAGTGGTCACATACCTGTTCTTGAACCAAACATTAGCAAGGCACGTAAGCGCACTTTTAGATGGATGGTTCTCAGCTGGGGGTGATTTTGCTCCTCATCCCTCCCCGCCCTTATCACTTGGCAATATCTGGAGACAGATTTGATTGCCATGAATGGAGGACAGGGGGAGTGTGTGTCACTAGCATATGGTGAGTAGAGGCCAGGGGCAGCTGGGTGGCTCAGTCGGTTAAGCGTCTGACTTCGGCTCAGGTCATGATCTCACAGTTCGTGAGTTCGAGCCACGCATCGGGCTCTGTGCTGACAGCTCAGAGCCTGGAGCCTGTTTCAGATTCTGTGTCTCCCTCTCTCTCTGCCCCTCCCCCACTCATGCTGTCTCTCTCTCTCTCTCATAAATAAATAAAACTTAAAAAAATTAAAAAAAAAGTAGAGGCCAGAGATGCTGATAAATACCGTACAATGCACAGGATAACCCCCACAATAAAGAATTATCTAGGCCAAAACGTCAATAATGCCAAAATTGAGAAACCCCATTTTAAATTTTTTATGTTTATTTATTAATAGAGAGAGGGAGAGGGAGAGAGAGCACGTACAAGTAGGGGAGGGGAACAGGGAAGGAGAGACAGAATCCCAAGCAGGATCCGCACCATTAGAGTAGAGCGCCATGTGGGCTCAAACTCACCAACCGTGAGATCACGACCTGAGCTGAGATCAAGAGGCGGATGCTTAACCGACTGTGCCATCCAGGCACCCCCAGGGAAACCCTGTTTTAGACTGATCAGCCCCACATTGGGGGCTTGGGGTGCAGTTAGTGGCCACGTTTGTATGTATGGATGAGGAGTGAACAAAACCGAGATTCACCGAGGGAAGAGAAGGGGGAAATTGATGCTGAAATTGACCATCAACCATGTACCCTGCGACTTTGCTCCATCAGGGCACTTACCTCATTGTGTGGCTGTTGTTTCTTTATCACCTGTGTTAGCTTTCTATTGCTGTAAATAAATTGGCACAAAGTATTGTAAAACAACCGCGAGTTTATTACCCAATTTCTGTAGGTCAGAAGCCTGGGTGTGGTGTGGATGCATCCTGTGCTCAGGGTCTCACTGGGCTTAAATTAAGGTGTTGGCTGGGGCTGTGGTTCGCTGGGGCTCTGGGTCGTCCTCTAAGCTGATTCTTGTGGCTGAATCCATTGCCTCGTGGTTGTAGGGCTGAGGTCTCTGTTTCCCTGCTGACTTCTCAGCTGGGGGTCCCTCTCAGCAACCAGAGGCCACCTGCACTCCTACCATGTGGCCCCCCTTCACCTTCCAGTGAGCAATGGTGCATAGAATCCTTCTTATGCTTTGAACCTCCAACTCACTCTTATGCCACCAACCCGAAAAAACTCTCTGCGTTTCAAGTACTCATGCAATTGGGGTCCGACCCTATCGTAAGGCCAACTGATCTGGAACCTTAATTACATCGACCAGATCTCTTGACGCTCTATTAGGGTTTGAATGAATAACTGGGAGAAGGTGGATATGTCCCAAGCACCTCCATGTTACTGGCTTTTAGCAGCATACCTGGCAAATATATATTTTTTCTAAATAAATATCGTTTGAACAAATAAAGAATAAAACAAACTCATCTCTATTTTTTTTTTTCCTTCTTCTTTTTGGATAGAATTACTAGATGGGTCACTTGGGAATGTTATATGCAGAGAATTGTATCATCTGGGAGTTCGCAGGTATTCTGCTCCTAGAGGACTCTGTCAATCATTCTAGGGATCCACAGATTCACAGTGTGGGATCCATCAGACCAAGATCTCCGTGGATCTGAGCTCTGTTTGTTACAACTGCAGACTGAGGTTTTTGCATTGCCTTTTCGGCAGAGCAGGCGGACTGCTGACTTACCTTAAATCCGTAGCTCACCGAAAGCTTTTCTGCATTAACTGGTTCCAGGCCCGCTCTCTCCCATTTGGCACCTGGGCAGGATGTTATGCTGTTCGCTTCCACCCATTTCCACGTCGTGAGTTCTGGCCTATCATTTCAGCCCGTCGGAGACCTCTGGGAATTCTGATTTTATAATCCAGCTTCTTGGCTCTCCTGCCTCACTCTGTAATACTTGAAAACATAAGCGGCACATTTTACTTGTCTTTTTCCAAATAGTTTATAAAAATGTTGAACGAGGCAAGCCCAAATTCAAAGCCCTGAGGCGTGTTAACTTCTTTCAAGTTGACAACGATGATTTAATCAATAGTCTTTGCGTAAGGATTGCTCAATCTATGATGAATCAACTCTTTTATTTCTACACCCTATCTGCAAGCATATTATGAAAGACTTAGATGTTTGGCTGAGTCTAAACTGTATAGAATAGTACCATTCAGGGGGCACCTGGGTGGCTCAGTCGGTCAAGCGTCCAACTTTGGCTCAGGTCACAATCTTGCAGTTCATGAGTTCGAGCCCCGCGCCGGGCTCTGTGCTGACAGCTCAGAGCCTAGAGCCTGCTTCGGATTCTGTGTCTCCCTCTCTCTCTCTGCCCCTTCGCCGCTCATGCTCTGTCTCTCTCTGTCTCTCAAAAATGAATAAAGTTAAAAAAAAATTTTAAAGAATAGTACCGTTCAGTTATGCTCCTAAGACCACAGCGCACGTCGTTTGCAATCAGGAACATACACACGTCAGGAAATTCTCTTCCAAGTTCGCAGATAAGGCCACACTTTGATGTCCTTCATATTGTTTTTGTGCAGAGACAGAGATATCTTTTAACTCCCAGATTTTATTGGTTGCCTTCCCAAATTTTCTGTGACAGAAGATTCTGGTAGTCTTTATGTTGATCTATGAGCTGGCAAGCGTTTCTGCTTCCTTGCCTCCATGGCTTATGGGAAGTTCCACTTGGGAGGAGAGATGATTGCCCTGACTTGTGAGGAGTAAAGGTTGGGCTGTAGGGTGGGAACAAGTCACATGACTCCTTGTTGAAAGGATTCTCATTGAGATGCCCGTTTATTCCCTGTGTTTTTCTCCTTGATCAATTATGTACATTTGCAGTTTCCCCAACTGTTCCTAATCATCATTTCAGGGAAATAAAAATTCCCTTGTTTACAGGAAAATGCGGGGGCTCTGTGATCTGGGATTTCCTATTGGTCCATAGCGTTGTTGGTTTTTTGTTTTTTTTTTTTTTTTTTTTTTTTTTTTTTTTTTAGAGAGTGTGTGTGCGAGTGTATACAGGTGGGAGAGGGAAGAGAGAGAAGGAGAGAGAAAATCCCAAGCAGGCTCCACGCTATCAGCACAGAATCCAACTTGGGGCTTGAACTCACGTACCCATGAGATCATGACCTGAGTGGAAACCAAGAGTTGGATGCTTAACCGACTGAGCCACCCAGACATCCCATAAAGTTTTCTTTTGATGTTGGACTGGATGCTCCTGGACCCCTAAATGCACCAGTGATGCTGTAAAGACAGAGTTGAACTTTACAAGTTCTTAGAAAGCGTGTGAACTTGAACAAGCAGAAGAGAAAGAGTGTCGGGCAAAATTTAATGTTGGCAGCCGGTCTTCCAGGTAGCTCTCAATGCTCTCTGCCTTCTGGTATTGTGTTCTCCCCCCACATTGTACTAAGGTCAGTCTGTGTGACCAATGCATTATAGCCGAAGTGATAGTATATCCCCTATATACTATCACTTCTATAGCCTCGTAGAAGTCCTAGAAGTCATTGCGGTTTCCATCTCGGCCACTTTATCTCATTCTTCGACCAATCGCTCTAAGGAAAGTCAGCTCCCATGCTGTGAGCAGCTTGCAAAGAGACCTGTGTGAAGGGGAGCTGAGGCCTCTGACCACCAGCCAGTGAGGAATTGAGTTCTCTTGCCGGGAGTTAGGCGAGAGACTAGAATGTGATCCTCTAGGCCTACTCAAGCCTTCAGATGACTAACAGCCCCGGCCAATGTCTTGACTGCAGCCTATGGGAGACGCGGACCAGAGGCACCCCACCAAGACACTCTGGGTTCCCGAGCCTCAAAACCTAGATGAGATAATACATTTTGAGCATCTTGAGCTAGTAAACCTTGGAGTAATTTATTATGCAGCAGTAGGAAACTTACACACTAGGAGATGCTGAATGGGAGGATTTGGTTTCCTTAAAGGAAGTGAATAAAATGTTAAATCTGGGGCGCCTGGGTGGCTCCGTCGGTTAAGCGTCCGACTTGGGCTCAGGTCATGATCTCACGGTTTGTGGGTCTGAGCCCCGCATCGGGGTCTGTGCTGACAGCTCAGAGCCTGCTTCGGATCCTCTGTCTCCCTTTCTCTCTGTGCCTCCCCCGCTCACGCCGTCTCTCAAAAATAAATAAACATTTTAAAAAATTAAAATAAATAAAATAAAATGCTAAATCCCCAGAAAACAGCGAGAGACTAGTTGGTAAATTTCTAGGGTCAGAACACTGGAGGACACTGTTACTAAACTTGCATAGGTATGCCTTTTACCGTTTTAAAAATGTCAAAATAATACTTCTTCTTTGTTAACGTGCACACACATACGCATGCACAGATATATGAAGTAAAAAGTGCAAGTAAGTTTTCCATCCTTCCTGTCTTACTCCTCAGAAACAACCACTGGTATCAGTTTGGCTTTTGTCCTTCCAGATCTTCTGTTTCTCGGCACTTAATAGACTCCATAAAACCTGATGTGCGTGTGTGTTCTGGGGGGGGGGGGTGTTCTATTTGACAAATGTCTTTATCATTTACCAAGTCGGATGTTTAACCGACTGAGTCACCCAGGTGCCCCTCCAATGTAATTGCTCTAAAAAGTATATTACATACATTACATAGTGTGGTGTTCTGTAATTTAGTTAAATATGATTCTCTGTTAATAATTGATAAACGTTCTTATTAACTAATGTGTTTACTGGCCATTACATACGATGCCGCAATAAATATCGTTGAGCACATGTACGAGTATTGTTTTAGGGTGAATTTCTAGAAGTGGAATGAGGGGTTAAAAGGTGTATAGATTGACAATTCTGATAGAAAATGCCTCTCATAAATGTTCCTATGTCTCTTCCCACTAACGTGTTCTTTGACCCTAACACCAGATAGTAGTAATTGTTAAAATTCCTGCTACTTTGATGAGCAGAAATCTGCCAGTTGTTTGCATCGGTCAATTTCTGCTTTTTGCTAAGAAATGCACAGTCATTTGAACTGATCTGTTCTATGTCGTATTTCTGGCTGCTTCCTCTTGGTTTCTAGCAGTTTGATTAGGATGTGTTTGGGCGTGGATTTTTTTATATAAATGTTTATCCTCTCTGGAGTTCATCGAGCTTCTTGAATCTATAGGGTTATGCCTTTTGCAAAATTTGCGTAGTTTTTAGTCATTATTTTTTTTTCCAGTATTTTTTTTTCTGCCCTGCATTCTCTCTGCTCCTCTGGGACCTGAATGACACAAAGGTTAAGACATTTTGGTATGGTCTCACTGGTTCCGGAGATTCTGTTCATCTTCCCCCACCCCCCCCCCCCTCCCCAATTTTTCTCGTCTGTTGTTTAGACTGAATAATTTCTATTGGTATATCCATCAGGCTTTGAAATTTTGTTTATTGCGTGTTTTAATTCTAAAATTTATATCTGGCTATCCTTTACCCTTTATCTTTCCCTGCTAAGACTTTCCATCTCTCCATTCATTTCAAGAGTGCTCTCCCTTCGTTCTTGGAATATTTTATAATAGATGCTTTAAAGTCCTTGCCGGAAAATGCCAACATCTGCATCCTTTTGGTGCCGGCGTCTGTTGATTGTCTGTTTTCATGTGAGCTGAGATTTGATGGCTCTTCGTATGCTGAGGGTGGTAGGCAGAATAAAGTCTCCCTCAAAGATGTCCTTGTTCTCGTTCCCGGAAACTGTGACTATGTTACATTGCAGGGCAGAAGGAAGTGAGGTCGCAGACACTATTAAAATTGCTTATCAGCTGACCTTGAGATGGAAAGATTTACTGGCGGGCCAACTATAATCACAAGCATCTTTAAAAGCAGAGCATGTTTCCTGGCTGTGGTCAGAAAGGGATATGGCTATGGAAGAAGGGTCGGAGGAATGTTCAGTTGCTTGCTTTGAAGACAGAGCAAGGGGTCCATGAGTCAAGGAGTGTGGGCAGCCGCTCAAAGCTGGAAAAGGCAAGGAAACAATTCTCCCACAGAGCCTCCAAAAGGAGCCAGCCCTGCCCACACCTGGACCTTAGCCCAGTGAGACTGATTTTGGACTTCGGATGTAACAAAACTTTAAAATAAAAAAAAAAAAAAAGAGGGTATTGTTTGAAGCCACTAAGTTTGTGGCCACTTGTCTCTAGCTATAGAAAACGAATACACAGAGTGATATTGGATGGTATCCCGGCAGTTTTGAACCATACGTTACACGACCTGGGTTTTGTTTCCATGTTATGTAAAGGTTGGTATTTGTGTTTTCATAGACGATCAACCCAGATGGATTCAGGCTGAAAGGTCTGCCAGCCTTCTGTCGGTTGTAGTTTCAGCGTCGTCTTGTTTTCAGAATCTTCGGAGGGACGCAGCCTTTCCCCATGGGTGTTCCCCCTGTGGGGGCTGGGAGGCTGCTGTCCATCTGGGACTTGGGTGGTGGTCTACCCCTTAATTCGGTTCTCAGAGTCTTCGGTGTGCTGTTTAAGGGCAGATCCAATGCACAGCACAGGGTTGAGCCCAGCAGTTTCTGAACAGCTTGGTGGGGCCGTTTGCCCAAGTTCCTCCCTTTTCGCCACCTCCCTCGCACTTTCTAGCACTCTGGCTCCCCTTGGCCGTCCTCTGGACAGAGAGCTAGTGCTCTATTTATCCTACTGTGCTGTTCACCTCCCATACATGTGTCCACATTCAGGGCCAAGTGGTGGGGAAACAGAGAGAAAAAAAGGAATGGGTCGCCCCCATTCTTCGGAGAAACAACTCCTCCCAACAGAGAGGAAAGGGGCCCTGTCCACGCTGTCACTGCCACTGCTCTGATCGCCTGGGGGCCCGCTGTGAGAGAATGGCGAAAGGAAGGATAAAGAACAGCCCCCCTGTGTTCACTTCACCTTGAGCCAGAACTAGAGGGAGATCTCTCAATCCACACGTGTGCACTTCCAAGTTCGGGGCTGCCCCCAATCCAGACTGCGGATACACTGTCAAACAAGTGGGAAACTCACTGCTGGTTCAGTGGCACTTGGATTTCTGGTCTCCCTCCCCGATCTGCCTGCTGCCACTTCTCAGAAGTGCCCACAGCTGCGCCATTGTGCTCTGCTCTGGGTCTGTAGCTGCGCTGAGTGGGAGACACATTTCATCGAGGACCGGGACCCTCCCACGTCTCCCCTGTATATCTGCTGACGCTCACCCTTCCCTTGGGGGGTCCTGGTCACATGGCGGCTCCCCTCCCCATGCTGCCCTTGAAAGAGAACAGGCCACAGCCAGACGCGAATCAGTTGTGGCTCAGCGTCACTCTGTATGAGCACCACTCACCTGTCCTGTGCTGCTCTCTAGGACTTTTGCTGGAAGACACAGTTACAGGACAACCCGGCCTACAGGTCTATCTGTAAAGAAATCCAGACAGACGGCTTACTGCAGCGGTTCGTGAGCCACGGAAGGACCCGCTGAGAATGACCGCATCCTTCCTAGGAAGGATGCCTTGGAAACGTCTCATTGTCCCTACCACAAACTCTTGTCCTTCTAGTAGAAGTCAGTTCCTTGTCAGTGAAGGACTGCTGAAAATCCTCAGACAGCCGGGTTAAGAGGATGGGTGGGAGTGCGTCCCTTTGCCCGCCTGTGTGTGTGCCTGCCCCCGGGGGGCTGTCTTCTACCAGCTTCCGTGGGGTCATTTGGGAAAGCTCCAAGTTCATCTGTCGCATCGCATCCTCTACGCTCCAAGAACCTGCTGCCACTGACTTTGCGTTTGGACTCTACGTCCACGCTTTTCCCTGGTCTGCTTAATGTGGCAGCCAGGTTCCCTAACCGGAGCTATCTGCTGCCTGACCATCTGCCTCCGTCTTCCGCCCTTTTGCCTGCGATCGGACTGGGGCAAAATAATGGGTTTTTAAAGTCCTCTTCGTAGGAAAAAATAACTTGAGAGCTAAAAACAGATGACTCCTATTATGCAGCAAACAAGGGGGCAGGATACTTCCTTGCGACTGGTAAACGTTCCCGCTCAGTCGTTTCTCATCCAATCATCTCGTGCTTACCAAACATTAACACACATATGAATCATCTGGGGATCTTGTTAAAATACAGGTTCTCCGGGCGTCTGGGTGGCTCAGGCGGTGGAGCGTCCGACTCTTGATTTTGGCTCAGGTCATGATCTCATGGTCCGTGAGGTCGAGCCTAAGTGAGGCTCCCCGCCGACGGGACAGCGCGGAGCCTGCTTGGGATTCTCTCTCTCCCTCGCTGCCGCTCCCCTGCTTGCACTCTGTTTTTCTCGCTCTCTCTTTTTCAAAATAAATAAACCTTAAAAAAATAAAATAAAATACAGGTCCTCACTGCATTGGTCTAGGATAGGGAGTGACATCCTGCCTCTGTAATCCTCTCACCAGGGATATCCTTGCTACTTGCTGGGTCTGCCCAAGAGCATTTGCCGTGTGCATCCGAAGAGCTTTCCGGCAGCCGGCACCGGCAACAAAAAAGCAGAGCGGGGAATGTCTTATAGGTTAAGAAGTGTTACCAAGTTCTCTGGTCCTTGTTGCAGGCAGGTGGGGCTCTCCGGGGAGCAGACTCTGAGACCCGGATTGCAGGCGGGAGCGTTTTGGGAGGCGCTCTTGAGACCTGCACCCGTACCAGAGGCAGAGGCCATGCAGGAGGCAGTCTTAACGGAAGGCCTAACGAACCGACACCCTACCCCCTGCCCCCCACCCAGGGGGCTCTGAGGCAGGGATGCTGTTTTCCAGTTGTCCTGAGTTCAGGCCAGCCCTTCATAAGGCAACCCTGCAACCCTGACCAGTCACTGCATGCAGGCTCCCCCAGGAAGGGGGGTGTCACCTTGAACGAGGTGACTCTTGAGTGGAGGCCCTTCCTGCCCAGGCCACTGGCTGAGGCTGTTTGTAGGCAGCTCCTCCAGCAGCTGAGGGACCATGTGGGCAACGCGTCACAATGCACACCAAGCCCAGGACCCTGCTCTCGGGTGCCTCTCCTAGTGATGAGGCGGTTTAGACCCCTCCTCTTCATTCCTGCTCTGACACGAACACCCTTGACCCCAGCCCCTTGTTAGTACCTTGCTCTGAAAAGCCAGCGATGGTTGTCGGCGAGCATCAGTTTGAGCCTCCAGATGGATGGCTTGTGTTTTTCAGAATTTCTAGGCTAGATCTTCCAACACTGGAAGGGCTTCACTTAACATTCCCTCACAGGTTCCTGCTAAATCAGAGGTCCTGATGCCATGAGAAAATCTCCATCTGAGACACAGGAGGCCTGAAAAGAAAAAGACTTTCGGGGCGCCTGGCTGGCTCAGTTAGTCAAGCGTCTGGCTTTGGCTCAGGTCGTGATCTCGCAGCTTGTGGGTTCGAGCCCCACGTCAGGCTCTGTGCTGATAGCTCAGAGCCTGAATCCTGCTTCGGATCTGTGTCTCCCTCTCTCTCTGCCCCTCCCCCACTCATGCTCTGTCTCTCTCTTTCTTTCTCTCAAAAAGTAAGTAAACATTAAAAAATTTTTGAAAAAGAAAAAGAATAAGTCTTTCTTGCAAAAAAACCAAGACCTCAAGGCATCTGCAGGCTAAACTGAAAGAAGGCTCAGGACTGAAAGCCCGCTTGTAGAGAAAAGCAGGAAGAGCCTAGAACAGGCTGTTTAATGATTTAATCCTGTGCCCCACTGATTGTGTAATGTGAACTTTAACCTCCTGTTAAATATAGTTTGTACTGAGAATCCTTCACACTCTAGTAAAAATAGCTGCATGCTTGAATGGCTCATGTGCTTGGTGACTGCAGGGGGAAGAGGGCTGGGTAATGCTGGGCAAGAAGAAGCGAGAAGGACCGTTAATGCCAGGGGTGGCGTGGGGGGCGTATCTGCAGCCATGTTGTCCATTTGAATGTTCTAGACGGCCATGGCAGACAGTCCCCCAATAAGACTGGTAGCGGAGGTGGCTGGATGGTGGCCTGGCGGTTCCCTGAGCGAGGGACTGCTGCAAAGCCTACCGTTGCCTCCACATGGCATCCTTCAGCTTGTGAAGTGCGAGAGAAATAAAGAAAAGCCAAGCCTGGAGTCCAACTTCTGCTTTTGTGACTTCCAGAACCAAAGGCATCCATTATTGCTCTTTACTGATTCTAGCGCTGTGCCCTGCCAGAATTTTCCATATGTCGTGTGTTCAGGGATGAGGGTGCAAATGGTGTCGGAGGCCCCTGGGAAGGGCCACGTTGAATTATTTGCACACTTACTGAGGCATCTTATCAGGGTTGGGCTGGGGGGCCTGGGTTGGCTCAGTCAATGAAGCGTCCGGTCTGACTCTCAGTTTCGGCTCAGGTCACGATCTCACGGTTTCGTGACATTACACAATACACAACATACCAAACAGAGCCGTGTCGGGCTCTGTGCTGGCAGTGCAGAGCCTGCTTGGGATTCCCTCTCTCTCTCTCTCTCTCTGCCCCTCCCTGCTCAAGCTGTCTCCGTCTCAAAATAAATAAATAAACTTTAAAAAATTTTTGTTTTAAAAGGGGGGGTTGGGCTGGCAGGGAATCCCCTCACACAGGTAGTAGGGGCACAAAGTGTGTCTTACAGAGAGGAGAAATGTGTCCTCCTTGAGCCAGTTTCCTCCTGCCTTGACCCGACCCCCTAAAAAGATTCTCCCTATAGTTTAATGCTCCCAAACGGAAAACCTATACAAATGGAAGCTACGTGGAAGCTGTCCAAACTTGAACAAAGCAATGCAAATCATTGAGTGGAAAGAAACACATCCTAGGGGATTAAGTGTACCCAGCCATTGGCTGACATGGTGTGTGTGTGTGTGTGTGTGTGTGCATGTGTTTTCCAGCGGGGAAAAAAAAAAGAGAGCAGAAGGCAAAGAAGAATTCAGAGACACCGATCCCATACCAAACACCTTCCACACAGTGGGGTCCTTCTAATTTTCCTCACTCCTGTCCCTTTGCACGGGATGGCTTCAGGCTATAGCCACCCAGCAAGATAGGATTCGTTCCCGTTTTCTGAAATACGTGAGGGAGACTCAGAGTCTGGGTCCTCTGTTGTCAGGGCTGGGGATTTCTAGCCCGGGTTGGACACCAAAACCTTGCTCTCCAGGGCTGCTCAACCCTATCTGCACTCACACATCCAGCCAGAGGGATCTCTTGTGGTGCTGCCCAACATTGGTACGTCAACACGTCTGAGTGAGGGGCAGCTGGGTGGCTTACTCAGCTGAGCGTCCAGCTCTTGATTTCGGCTCAGGTCACGACCTCCTGGTTGTGAGATCGAGCCCAGCGTTGGGCTCCGGGTCGGGCTCCTTGTTGGGGTCTGAGCTGGGCACGGAGAGGTTCTCTCTCTGCCCCTCCCCTACTCTCTCTTTCTCTCTCTCTCAAAAGAAAAAACTATCTGAGTGACTCTGGGGTGCCTGGCTGGCTCGCTCAGTCAGTGGAGAGTGTGACTCTTGATCTCAGGGTCGTGAGTCTGACCCCCCTCCCCCCACATTGGGCATGCAACCTCCTAGGAAAGAAAATAAAATATAAAATAAAATAATAAAAATCTGAGTGATTCTTTTTTTAATTTTTTAAATTTTTTCTTTAATGTTTATTTATTTTTGAGACCGAGAGGACAGAGCATGAACGAGGGAGGGGCAGAGAGAGAGGGAGACACAGAATCCGAAGCAGGCTCCAGGCTCTGAGCCATCAGCCCAGAGCCCACGACCTTCGAGATCATGACCTGAGCCGAAGTCAGACGCTCATCCAACTGAGCCACCCAGGCGCCCCCAAAAATCTGAGCGATTCTAATGCATCTGGGGTTGAGAACCACGGGGCTACACGGGACTGACTCTTTCCCATTACATTCCCAGCCCTTGGTCCTGGCCTTCTACCCACTTTTGCTGGCCTTTCAGAAGTGCGCCGATCCTGCCAGCTTGTCCACAGAGGGTCTAACAAATGGGAGCAACGTTTGAAAGCCTACGGATCATGCCTTTTAGAACAAAAGTGTGCAGGACCTAAGTGACACAGGTGTTCCTCATTTCACTGTACGTAAACGTGTCTGGTGAACACTCTCTGAATTGCATTGCAAACAAAACAGCAATTCTGAGAGATGTTTACTAAATGCCTTGCTGTTATTCCGTGGGGTGGTAGGAAAAGCACCCTCGTTTGGAGCCATAAACGTGGGGGTTCTTGCTTCTGTCCGCCTGCCAGCTAGCTCTGGGAGATGGAGAAAGTTCCTTCGCCCACCTGGACCGCAATTTCCTTACTTGTAGGAAGGACGTGGGTGTAGGATTTGATAGAATTTGAAGTTCCCTGCGCTGCGTACCGTGTGTGGGTCATGACATTGCTACTCTGTCGAAGCCTCGCACGATCCAGCTGTAGGATGACTGGGTCATTTAACCAGTGGCTTTGCGTGACAATATGGTTGTCTCATTATAAAAGAAAATGCTCTAAAAACACAAAAGGCTGTTTTTCCTAAATAAAAACTAGGTCAAGCTCTCTCTCTCCTTTTAAGAACAATCTGAGTGAATTTAGAGAGTCTAATGCTTACAGTTGGATGTTAATTATAGGCTCTTTCACTGACATGTGTGACCTTGACTTTCAATTATTCAGGAGTGGCCAGTACAGAACCTAAAGTGGGCTGTTGACAAAAGAGGCTGGGAAATGAGGTAACCCTTCTCTCTTTTCCCCAAATCAGAATGCCTTGATCAGCGTTTGGTGTAGGTATTAAGGACACATTCATTTTAGAGAAGGTTAATTGAGTCCAATGGCGTAAGTCTGGTGTTTAGGTATTATTCACACTCGCTGAGAGAGCATATTAGGGGGAATCTCAGAGAGGTTCGTACCGGGTTGGGGCTTGTACAGAATAGATGTCAAGAGGCCCCCGTGCTGGCGCGGAAGCTGCGGGGTTTACTGAAGGGCCCATTTCCGGCCTGGTAGCAGCGGGCCGCGAAGGGCCGGGAGCGGCAGGTGCACCGTGACAAACCAGCTGACCCGCGCTAGGCTGTCACCGCAAAGCCGGCCCCTCTGGGCCTAATCCTGCCCGGGAATCTGAAGCAGGAGGCCTCACTTAGCGGTATGGATCGTCCTGTGATTCCTAGCTGCGGTCAGAGGAGCCCGGGGCCCCGGGAAGGGGGCCGGGGGTGGGGGTGGGGGGGCGGAGATGTCCCAGAGGAGGCATCAGAAAAGCAGGGGGAGCCCCGCGGCCCAGGGACCCAGCACGGCCCCCTCCTCATGCAGCCCGAGAGGCTGAGCTTCCCTATGGAGCGCTGTGTGGGTTTTTCGTGGGAAAATGTCCTGTGGCAAAAACAAACAACACGACTCTTCCAACCCCACCGGAGGGAATTCCTAGCTAATTCCACCCGGAGGGAGTGAATGCATCAGTGTCTAGTCCTGGGGAGAACTCGTTCTATTCGGCCTCCCGGAGCACACTCCGGAGACACTCGGAGGATATACCCTTGTCTGTAAAGACGTGATTTACTTTGTAAAAGCAACACAGTGAAGAAGCCTGTCTCACTGTTTGCCTCGGGCCTTGATGGGTGGTCAAGACGGGTGGTCAAGGCCACCCGGAACTTCGGAGGAAGTTCAAAGATGAAGTGGGGGCTCCCTCCCCCCGCCATCCCGTCCCCTTGGGAGCCAGGCCAGTTATGGCTTTTCTCTCCCTTCTCTTTTGCTAGGGGACACTGCCTGGGGAGACGGTCTCTTTAGAGCCGTAACGTTGCAAGGAGTCCTCGCAATGGGACATGTGCCTCCAGAAAGTTCACAGGTGCAGCCTGTGAGAATAGTATGTTCCAGCTCAGGGGACTTAACAGCCCGAATCCAACGGCTCCTGGCACACTTGTTTCCAGAGTGCCATCCCTGTCTCAGGGAAGGCTTTCTGCCCCATTGCAGTCCTGTCTCAATGGTCAGGTGGTTTTAGATTTGCTTCCCCGACCCCACCCTCCTCCAGCTGTAATAGGAGCTGGTCCACGGAGATCAGGTTTCCATCCCTACACTGTGTTTCGTTCCTTCTGCCTCAATGTTTCCTGTGTTTTCTGAGCCTGTGACAATCCCATCGAAGCCTTGGCCCCCATCTCCGTGACATCAGGCAGGAGTTCCCTTATCTCAAGAGGGAGGCCCTGGGCTTGCTTCCTAAGGAAATGGCTCTGGGGGTAACTAAGGCGTTTTGACTCTTTGGGGTTAGTTAGGCCCGGACACAGGGGTGCCTCACTGGTTGCACAATGTATTTCTGAAAACGAGAGAGGACGAACTCAAATTTCAATCCACCACTTTCAGAGGAGGGGGAGGAAAAAAAGCAAAACATACATCTGAAGTTGCCTCAATTTCTCTGATGGGTTTGGATTTTTGTAAGCCCCATACTTCCTGCATGGGTGACAAGGTCACACGTGGATACCCACGGACTGTGGTCCAATCACAGACCTCGGGCGTCAGGTGGAGCGTTTCCTCTCCCCCCCGTGAACGTTTCCAGTTGTTCCTCTGTCCTTCTGCCCCCCCTGCAGGGAGAGCCGGACTCCCTTGTAGTTCTCTGTGTTCATTAACTTTCCTCTTACCTGGGCTCCTGAGGTAGGCTCTTGCATTGTTCCCTGTGGGTCAGGCTGTTCAGAAGCCGGTGGCTGGAAAGGTTAGTGCTGGGGGCTGGGCCGACGCAGGATCCTGCTGGTTGGTGATGGTTTGGCCGAGCCTAGCAGGATGGCGGGGGTGGAAGCCGGTGGATTCATGTGGGTGTCTTGTTTGTCTGAAGGAAGAAGGGGGACGGGATCTATTTTTGTCACGACTCATGGTTCACAACAGCGCTCTCTCAGCAGATGATTTCCGAGCTTTGGGCAATTTCAGGGATCTCGGTTATGCAAACTTTCTTAGAGAAGAGACCCCCGTCTTTACAGGATGACCCATGGGGGCCGGCGCTTCTGGACCCGCTTCTCTGAGGAGTGTGGCCACTGAGGGGACAGTGCTTACTGGTGATCACAGTCACTTGCCAGTTTTTTAATTTTGAGGGCGGGGTGGGGCAGAGAGAGAGGGAGAGACAGAGAATCCTAAGCGGGTTCCACACTGTCAGTGCGGAGCCCAATGCGGGGCTCGAACTCACGAGCCACGTGCCTTCCCTTCTCACTAACTCTCTGCACATTCCCTATGGTCTGTCGTTGAGGCCTCCTTGCATTGCTCCTCCCACCTCAATGCTGCATTGGAGGTGGTGGGTCCCATTGGTCAAAGCTGACCTCAATGTCCATGTAACCCAGAGGGGACTGTATTAAGATATTACGATAATAGGAAGCACAGGTCCTGCCCACTGTGATTAACCTTGACTCATGCTCCATCAGGGATTGCTCGTACATGTTATTGTTCTCCAGAATCAGGTCCTCAGCATCTCTCTCACACTACGTACTCCTTGGGCTATGTCGTCTATTCCTGTGGATCTAATTTCCACCTAAGTTGCAGAAGGCCTTCTAAATCTACGATTTGAGCTCCCTTCCAGACATGGAGAGTCACGGATCTAGCCACCCCTTCTCACCTCCACGTGGGTGTGGTACAGCTGCCTTGAGTTTCACATATCTGACATTCAACTCATTCTCTTGCCCCAGCCAACGGTTTCTTCTGTGCTGCTTCTTCTCCTGGGGGGGCTGTGTTCTCCTCACCTACCTAGAAACTCAAGAGAGAAATTTAGTTGTCAGCCCAAACCCTTACCTCCTCCCCTACACCATCCCTCCTTCGTGTCACTGCATGCTTCAAACAACCTCGGTGGTTTTCCATCCCCTGCAGAATGGAGTTGAAACTTTCTCTTATAGCACAATAGGCCCTTGTTATCAGGTCCCGGCATATGTACATGTGATCCTTGAACTTGCGTTAGCCAAGTGTAACTTCTGGCAGCTTTCTGAATTAGCTACTCGTGTGTGTGTGTGTGTGTGTGTGTGTGTGTGCGCTGAGCCTTTACACACTGTTTTGTAAGGCTTTGCAAAGCTGGGAACACCCTTCATTCCCTTTTCCCCCAGCTAATTTCTCTTGCTTCCTTAAGTCTGCTGTGGTGTCATCTCCAGAAATCCCTTTCTCTACAACAATGCCCCATGATGGGAATTAGCAGTCATTAAATTCTGTTAGAGGCTTAGCACTCTGAATATATTTACGTATGTCATCTTTTTTCTGATTTTTTTTCAACAGCCCTGTAAAGAAGGTATTATTGCCCTGGTTTAATAATACAGAATCTGGGTTCCCAGAGGCAAGGAAATCAGGGAGCTGGTTAGAAATGCAAATTCTCGGGGCGCCTGGGTGGCTCAGTCGGTTACGTGTCTGACTTTGGCTCAGGTCACGATCTCGCGGCTTGGGAGTTCGAGCCCCGTGTCAGGCTCTCTGCTGTCAGCGCGGAACCCACTTTGGATCCTCTGTCTCCCTTTCTCTCTGCCCTTCCCCTGCTTGTGCTCTCCCTCTCTCTCAGAAATAAATAAACATTAAAAAAAAGTGATTTCTCAGGCTCCATCCGTGGCGGAGCCAACCCGAATCTCTAGGGGTAGGACCCAGCACGCTGTGTTGTAGGAGTCCTTGGGTGATTCATGCACACTGCAGTTCGAGAAGCACTGCACCCAGAGTTGAAGCGATCGCATGGTTGATGGAGAGAGCAATTCTGGAGGGGCTGGCCCAGAGGAAAGCACCTTTCTCCCAAGTGCTTGGAAACCAACTCAATGCCACTGAAAGGAGTAAAGTTATGATCTGAAGAGGGAAATTAACTGGAAAATGAATCAGAGCACCAGGGTTAGGTAGGCCCATGCAAGTTACCATTGAACACACTGCTGAGTGTTAGGAAAATCCTCTTTGAGACCATGACTGCAGACACATAGGATCTTGTCTGGCAAAACAATTTAGTCTTAAAGGGTCCCCTGGAAAGGAGGGCCTTGGAGGTAGACTGTCCCAAGTAGGAATCGCCTTTTTTTCCAGCCTCCCGCAGTCCCCCCTGGGCTAGCAATGTCTCACTCCCTAAACAGGACTGGTGTTGGGTCCAGCTGGAGTTTGGGGGATAATTCAGGAGTATGTGCTCTTTGTTGGGAGTCTCTTGAAGGCATGTACGCATCTCTAAAGGTGAACTTTCAGGGGCGCCTGGGTGGCTCAGTCAGTTAAGCGGCCGACTTCGGCTCAGGTCATGATCTCGCGGTCCATGAGTTCGAGCCCCGCGTCGGGCTCTGTGCTGACAGCTCAGAGCCTGGAGCCTGTTTCAGATTCTGTGTCTCCCTCTCTCTGACCCTCCCCCGTTCATGCTCTGTCTCTCTCTGTCTCAAAAATACATAAATGTTAAAAAATTAAAAAAAAAATAAAGGTGAACTTTCAGGTCAACAAGAGACATTTGGGGAGTAGGAAGCCCCAGTTGAAAAAGATGACTGCTGGGGCACCTGGGCAGCTCAGGCTGGTTAAGTGTCCAATTCTTGATTTCACCTC
Organism: Herpailurus yagouaroundi; assembly: GCF_014898765.1. Lineage (NCBI taxonomy): Eukaryota > Metazoa > Chordata > Mammalia > Carnivora > Felidae > Herpailurus > Herpailurus yagouaroundi. The sequence continues at coordinate 100,225,040 of NW_024412388.1, read as the reverse complement.
ATGTCATGATCTCACAGTTTGTGAGCTGGAGCCCCGTGTTGGGCTCTGTGCCGACAGTGCGGAACCTGCTTGGGGCTCTCTCTCTCTCTCTCTCTCTCTGTCCCTTCCCTGCTTGTGCTCTCTTTCTCAAAACAAATAAACTTAAAAAAACAAAACAAGGGGTGCCTGGGTGGTGTAGTCGGTTAAGCGTCCGACTTCAGCCAGGTCATGATCTCGCGGTCCGTGAGTTCAAGCCCCGCGTCAGGCTCTGGGCTGATGGCTCAGAGCCTGGAGCCTGTTTCTGATTCCGTGTCTCCCTCTCTCTCTGCCCCTCCCCCGTTCGTGCTCTGTCTCTCTCTGTCTCAAAAATAAATAAAATCGTTTAAAAAAAATTTAAAAAAACAAAACAAGATGACCACCAAATGGGTCAACTTGAAGATCAGACCCTGGCTATGGCCAACAAGTGGTCCAGAGTATATTCCAGACTACATACAGGTTCCAAGTCGTCATCTACCGTTGCTGCTACTAAAAGGCAAAATAAATAACTGCCATCCATCAGCATCATTTTACAGGGACAGATACTGATATTTACAGAGGTAAAGCAATTTGTCCCAACCTATATTCTGGAGCGATGAAGAGGTCTTTGCATAGTACACAGAGTAAAATAGAAGGGGGAAAATCAGTTTTCCCCCCACTGAGCTCTAAGAGAATGAAAATCAACCCCAAACTTGGCATTTCCTTCCATCATGAATGTAAGTACCCGTATCCATGTCAGTAATGGGGAATGAAGTCCCTTCCCTATCATATTACGGTTGTTGTGAATATCAGGACATGTCCTCCACACTCAGCGTTACATCAAAATATTGGCACTTACTAAACTCGCCTTTAGATCTTGTTACTCAATGTGCTAACAGAGGGGGTAAAAATACTGCCATAATAAATTTATTTTTAAGCATCAGGAAAATTTTGACCACCATTTCAGTTATAGTTCAGCAAAATTTGTTTCCTAGGTCGTCTTCTAGATTGTGTGCAATAAAAAGACCTCATATAGGGAAACAGCCCCTGGGCTTTACCAGATTCATAATATTAAAAAAAAAAAAAAAAAAAAAAAAAAAAGAGGGGCTCCTGGGTGGCTCAGTTGGTTAAGGGACCGACTCTTGGCTTTGGCTCAGGTCATGATCTCATGGTTCATGGGTTTGAGCCCCGTGTTGGGCTCCATGCTGTCAACACGGAGACTGCTTGGGATTCTCTCTCTCTCCCTCTCTCTGCCTCTCCCCCGTGCTCTCTCTCCTTCTCAAAATAAATAAACTTAAAAAAAGGGAAGATCCCCATGAGAGGTGGAGTTGGAAGCCACATCCCACTCCACGGGTTCCAAGTCATCTCCCCTTCATACCACCCTCTGCCTTGGTCCAACCTGGCGATACCCAGAGCCATTGCCAACATAGAAGTAGTTAGGCCATTAAGCACAAGGGAGAATGGCTGGGGATGTGGAGAGCTGTGCAGGTCTTAGTCGCACGCTAGCTGAGTTCTGCTGATGCATCTGAAATGCCTTGGTGGTTTGAGAACAAATCTATAAGCTCCTTCTCTTATTACCTCTGACGGGGGAATTGCAAAATCATTGCCAACATTCGTAATATTTGTATTGAGTGCCAATATGTTGGTTTCCATCCTGATGCCTTAAGACAAGTTCAGTAAATATCCACGTAGCATTGCAATGCACAGACATCATGGTTGGTGTGGGACTAAAGGAGGAAAAGACTGGAGCCTACGCTTCAGGGACACAATCCAATCAAAATATAGGCAAAACCTGTATTTAGGCAATGGGAAAACAGTGTGGCTTGGGATTAACCCATATAGCTGTGGAAGTTAGGGGTGGGAGAGGCTCATTCTGACAAGCATAGGGTGGGGGTGCCTAAGGAAGAGAAGGGATTGGTTAGAAACATGAAAGGTAAGCAGAGCAGGTGGACTTGGGGGATGGGGGGAAGGCTGTAGCCTAATAGCCAAAGGTAGAGTGTTTTTGTAAAAATCCCATGTTCCATATGTAAATGTCAAACTCTTTGCAATGGCTTACAAGTCCGTATGCAGCCTGGAGTCCATGACCTCTCCCCACTCTTTTCCTGCTTTCTCCCCTTTGCATACCTTAATCCAGCTGCACTGGCCCACCCTTGCCCTTCTTTGTGCAAGCCAGACCTGCGCCTGCCCCAGTGCCTTTGCATTTGCCATTCGTTCTGCATAAAACACTCTTCTCCTGGATATCCGGGATGCCCACTCAAGTCCTCATCTTTTTTATGTCTTGGACCAGATGTTACCTTCAGAGGAAGGCTTTCGACCACCCTACTTAAAATTTCAACCCCCCACCCCCACCGCCCGTCCCTATCCTGGCACACCACCCCATTTCCTGCTTTAATTTTCTCTAAAATACTGATTATCACTGACCTACTCTATCAGTGGTTCTTGTTGAAACTGGAGGCCTTGTTGAAACTGCTGGGCCCCATCCCCAGGTCTCTGGTTCAGGAGGCCTGATAATGTGCATTTCTAACGAGTTCCCATGTGATGCTGAGGCTGCTGGTCTAGAGACTCACTTTGAGAACCAGGGCGCTATAAATCTAACTTACTTATTGATTGCCTCTCTCCACTAGAATGTAAGCTGCTTATAGCAGCAATCTTTGCAGACAAAGATTTTGTTCTTTTCTGGATCCCAGTGCCAAAACAGTGGCTAGAACATTCAGACATATTGGTTAAGTAAAGGGCATGTCAGGATGCTGGGATGTGTGCAGTGGGGGAAAGTCTGAAAGGGAAGGTTTGGGCCATATTCTTAGCATATTGTTATAGTAATAACACTATTATTATGAAGCCAATACGTATCATAACACAACCATCATTGATTATTTGCACTATGCCAGGCCATTTAACAATAAAGTTCAGAGAGCCTCCTAGGTCTATGTGATTTGCCTAAGATCACATAGGACATGTAATAAATAGTTCAGTTGGAATTTGGATTTTAACTTAGGTCTATCTTACTGCAAAAGGGTGGCTTTATACTCAGGAGAACAGTGTGGAGTTTCCCTAAAGAATTAAAAATAGATCTACCCTACGACCCAGCAATAGCACTGCTAGGAATTTACCCAAGGGATACAGGAGTGCTGATGCATCGGGGCACTTGTACCCCAATGTTTATAACAGCACTTTCAACAATAGCCAAATTATGGAAAGAGCCTAAGTGTCCATCAACTGATGAATGGATAAAGAAGATGTGGTTTATATATACAATGGAATACTACTTGGCAACGAGAAAGAATGAAATCTGGCCATTGCAGCAATGTGGATGGAACTGGAGGGTATTATGCTGAGTGAAATAAGTCAGGCAGAGAAGGACAGATATCATATGTTTTCACTCATATGTGGATCTTGAGAAACTTAACAGAAGACCATGGGGGAAGGGAAGGGGAAAAATAGTTACAAACAGAGAGGGAGGGAGACAAATCACAAGAGACTCTTAAATACTGAGAACAAACTGAGGGTTGATGGGGGATGGGGGAGAGGGGAAAGTGGGTGATGGGCATTGAGGAGGACACTTGTTGGGATGAGCACGGGGTGTTGTATGTAAGCGACGAAGCATGGGAATCTACCTCAAAAACCAAGAGCACCCTTTACACACTGTATGTTAGCCAATTTGACAAACAATTATATTTTTTTTAAAAAAAGGTGGCTTTAAACACTATGCTACAAAGTCATCTAATGATTGGATTTTTGAATTTTTTATTTTGCAATGATTTTAGATTTCCAGAAGAGCTGCAAAGATGCTGTAGAGAGTCCCCATATAACCTCCATGCAGCTTCCTCTAGTGTTGTCTTACGTAACCATGGTACGTTTTTCAAAACTAGGAAATTAAAGTTGGTACGATGCTATTAACCTACCTATAGACTTTATTCGGATCTCGCCTATTTTTCCATTAATATGTCCTCATCTGTTCTGGGATCGAATCCAAGGTCCTGTTGTCTAGCGAGTTTCAGAGCCTCGCTGTGGACAAGTTTGCATGTGGGTAATATGAGGTGCTGAAGATACCGAGATGGCCGAGATGCCACGCAGTCGTTGAGATGCATACAGCAGGGACACAGACACAGACACAGACATAAAGGGTTTCACTAGACAAGGTCTAGGCAGACGGGCAACCTGCTCTCGGGGTTTAGGAAGGCTTCTCGGGAGAGTAGGTGGGAGGAATAGTGTGAGTAGGTCTCCAAGGCACCAAGAATCAGCAGAGGGAAAGGCCAGAGGGTGGTGGTAGAGGGGAAGAAACCAGAAGAGCCTGGTCAGGAACCGCCAAAAACGGAGACGTAACGCATAGGTGCCAGGGACTAACAAGGCTCTCTTCTAGGGGCCAGTGTGGTCAGGTGTATGTGTGAGCTGGAATCTTCTAGCAGGAGCATGGAGGTCAAATGTTTACCCTTTGATGATGAATTGTCTAACACCTTGTCATTTTGTCATACTTGCAATATGGAAGGCAGTAGAGCCTCATGGGCTCCGGAAAGAAACCATTGAGTTGGAATCTCACGTGACTCCACCACTTTCTACCTATGTGACTTGGAAGGTTGCTTGCTTTTCTGTGCCTTGCATTTCCCATCTGCAAAATGGGGAAATACTAGTAATCCTCTCATAGCGTTGGCAGGATTAAGTCAAATGGTGGCTGGAAGGCCCTTAGCATAATGCCTGCATGCAGAGAGTAGTCAGTGAACATCAGCCGTTAATCAATGGTGAATCTACTTTGCATCTTGCTTATATTTCTTAGATAAAATCTGAGACACCCGAATAACAGCTTTGAAGACAGCTTTCACGTATATAAGTCTCATGACCACTCCAGAATAATTTATCGTGCCCATTTTATAGCTAGAGAAAGCAGGACAAAGCACAGCAAAGTTGAATGACAAAACTAAGAGCACCTGACAGTCAAGTTGAAGAGCAAGTCTTTGGTCTAAATTCCCAGATTCCTTACGCTGCTTATGCTGCTACTGAGACATTGGCCAAAGTCCATTAATGCGAAGGACCAGTTAGACAAATGAACTGTCTGCTTTTCAGGTCTTGTCCAGAAGATCAGCCTTTATGAGTAGTTTTACCATACACGACATTTATGAGTCTGCTTTCCTGTGGTGACATACCAGACTTGTGAACCTTGAAGCGACTCATTTGCTTCATTTACCGTATTTAGTGCATTTCATTTACTGAGGGATGAAGAGCCCCCAGAGTTGACAAACGGTTAGCTGTCGTAAACATGGCTCAACTATTTGGGTATTGGGGACGGGTCTCAGGGATGCAGCAGGCCAGTATCCATTGTCTACGTAGCCTTGGGTGAGTTGCATAAGGCCCGGGAGCCTCAGTATACGCATCTGTAGAATGGGGATTCTGACACTGCCCTCCTAAGTTTGTGGGGAGGTATTGAAGACACATGCATTGTGCAGATCTTGCCATTCAGATAGGGTTCTTCAAGTATGCGTTCTCTTTCCCCACACCATCCCTGTTCTCCTTTCTGATGGCTGTAGGTTATCTTTCACAAAGGCCAGGTTAGGGAATGGTCTAGATGCACAGAAAACACTAAAAAGTGAAATTTTACCAGCGATTCTTAAATGTTAGGCAGGGAGAGACCTTACAAATCGGTGTCTGGGCGGATAATAAAACCAAGATGTGTTTTTCTCCTTTAAAAACTCCGAGCAGCCAGAATCGCCGATTGAATACCGCAAATCTCGTTTTTTTTTTGTTTTTTGTTTTTTTTTTTTTAAAGTTTTTATTTATTTTTGGGACAGAGAGAGACAGAGCATGAACGGGGGAGGGGCAGAGAGAGAGGGCGACACAGAATCGGAAACAGGCTCCAGGCTCCGAGCCATCAGCCCAGAGCCTGACGCGGGGCTCGAACTCACGGACCGCGAGATCGTGACCTGGCTGAAGTCGGACGCTTAACTGACTGTGCCACCCAGGCGCCCCCGCAAATCTCGTTTTAACTACGTTCGGATTTTAGTTGTGTTACCGGGGGCTGAAATTGTGATTGCGTGGGTGACTTCAAGTGTCTCCACGGGCCCGATGTCGCCGTGGAGGACAGTGACTGTCCAATTAGGCTGGACAGGCCCCATCAAAGCGTGAGTCCTGGTAACTGCGGGCCTTACCGACCGATTGGCTCAGGCCCAGAGCCGAGTCCCCTAGGACACCCGTGCCGAAAAGGTGTTCCATGCGGTTTCAAATATATACAGACATAAAAAGGAACAGCCAGCAATGATTGCAAGACAACCAGTCACCAAACTCATCTCAAGGGCTCTTGTGCGCACACACACTGGTGAGCGGTCCTACCTTCCAAGCTGAGCTCTTAGAGGGGCACTTGTCAGAAACCGCTTTCTCCTGAATGGCCTGCGTCTCGGGGCGGGGGGCCCCCCGTTCCACCAAAGGAGGGAGCAGAGAGGCACTGGCTGTGCACCATTATGGCAGAGCTCCTGGTCATCAATATTTGAATAGAGGCCCCTGAGCAGGTGCACCGGCTGCAGGAAGTGCCCGTGTCCTCCCCTTCACGTACCCTCTCTCATGCTGCCGGAATACGCTGCCTAATCTCAAGCACCCAGAGGAGAACAGGTCAGTGAGAAGGAGCCCACGCCAGCCAGCCAACCCGTGCCCAGACATGCTATCTTGTTCTACAGACTTGGAGCTATCTGATGGTGCTCGTAACCCGGCCAGCACATTCAGCCACGCACTGGGGCCGGCAGGGGGGTTCAGGGCCATGTGTCACTTACCTTCAGGGACTGGCTAGTCTTACAGGCTTTTGCTCTCATGTTTGAAATGAGTTTGAGATCTGCCCCCCCAACATTGGATAAACGCCCTCCCCACGTTGCATGGGCTTTATGCTGCCATCCACGTTCCCATTGTCATGAAAACCCACAGCTTTTGGCTAATATATACCAGTAACTGATAACCAAAGTGTCCTCCTATCCGTCCCAGACTTATTTATTTCTATGTATTGACCTTAATACAGAAAGTGGGCATCGGAGGACCTGTCTTCCAGCTGTTTCCGTCTCTAGTCAACTAAAACGGATAGAAAAGTCATTTTGCCTCTTTCTGTCTCCGTTTCTGAATCCATCAAATGGAGATAGTTATCTGCTCCGTGTACCCTCTAAGAATTTGATGGAGACAAAGTAGTATCATATATATTATAAGGATAGCTTTAAAATGAGAAAGTATAAACTGGGGCTCCTGGGTGGCTCAGCTGGGTGAACGTCCAACTTTGGCTCAGGTCATGGTCTCACGGTTTGTGGGTTCCAGCCCCCGTGTCAGGCTCTGTGCTGACAACTTGGAGCCTGGAGCCTGCTACAGATTCTGTGTCTCCCTCTCTCTCTCTCTCTGCCCCTCTCCCGCTTCTGCTCTCTCTCTCTCTCTCAATAATAAACATTAAAACAATTTTTTAAACAAATTAGAAAGTATATAAAAATGAAGGTGGTGGCACAGTTTTAATAACAAAGCATAAGGGCTCCTGGATGGCTCAGGTAGTTAAGTGTCCGACTCCTGATCTCACGGTTTGTGGGTTCAAGCCCCGAGTTATGCTCTGCACCGGCACTGGGGAGTCTGCTTGGGATTTTCTCTCTCCCTGCACCCCCCCCCCCAACCGCCACTTGCACGCACACTCTCCCTCTCTTTCTCTCTCAAAATAAATACACTTTAAAAAAGTAGAAAAGCGTAACTGCTTTGGATTCCACTTAGGCCAAATTTGTGACTATCTAGAAGGGGCAGTGCAAAAGTTTACCTTTGCCCTGTTATGAAAAAAGGATGCATTAAATAATTAAACAACATGAATAATACATGAGGGATATGTTTAACCTACATACGCGAACAATCAGATTTCACAAAGTTAGCAGCACTCATTTGCAAATTAAAAATTGATGTCATTCTTCTGCGTTCTCTGCAGCAAGTCATGGTGTTCCTTGACTTAGCAACACTTAGCTGTTAAAATCAGAAACACGGGAAGGAATGGTTAGCTCACCTAACCCAAACTTCTATTTTATTTTATTTTTTTACTATTTTAATGTTTATTTATTTTTGAGAAGGAGAGAGGCAGAGAAAGAGGGAGACACAGAATCCGAAGCAAGCTCCAGGCTCCGAGCTGTCAGCACAGAGCCCGACGCGGGGCTCCAACCCGTGAACCGTGAGATCATGACCTGAGCCGAAGTCAGCCGCTCAACTGGCTGAACCACCCAGGCGCCCCACAAATGTGTCTTTTTTTTAAGTGGAAACTTCCACAAGACCACAGACTCACCTGCTTGGGTGAAACAAACGTTTGCTTGAGTATTACCTCACTTTCTCCCTTGAACAGCCAGGGATCCAGGTTTTACAGAGAGCCTGAGTCTAAAGCTCTTTAGACTGGGGGAATCAAAAGAAAAAAAAAAAAAAGAGTCAAAATTATGAGTAAAAACTTGTTACAAATATAAATGTTTATTTAGAAAAGAATCACAATAAATTTAAAAAATTGACACATAACATAAAATATTCTTATTAACTGCTTTATGATTTATATTATTATTGCCTTTTACTAATTGCACACCTTTAGAATCTTTTTCTTTTAAAAACGTCTTTTGGCTGCGAACCTTCTCATTACCTCTTCATTTGATTATAGTTTTGTGATCTCACAATCTCAAGAGAGAAGAGTCAATATTTCCTTCCTTCCTAAAGCCTCTAGAGTGATTGATCAAAAATATTTCTTTATCGTTGCTTCTTTACAAACTTTCCTTTTAGCTTCCCAACTTGTTATTGGTAATGTCATGTAAATTTTTACGATTGTATTCAAATTTGAGAAAACTTTTGTCAAAAAGCTCATATGTGAACTGTTATAAGATACTTGCTTTGTTTTTCTGCTTGGAGTACATGCCCTATAAATACAGGAATTCTCATAAATCCTGTTTGTCACAATTGCTATTAAAAATAACAGCAATGGGGCACCTGGGTGGCCCAGGCGGTTGAGCATCTAACTTCGGCTCAGGTCTTGATCTCGCGGTTCGTGAGTTCGAGCCCCGCATCAGACTCTGTGCTGACAGCTCAGAGCCTGAAGACTGCTTTGGATTCTGTGTCTCCCTCTCTCTTTGCCCCTCCTCTGCGCTCACTCTCTCTCTCTCAAAAATAAATAGACATTAAGAAATAATAATAATAACGGCAACAAAAGGGGATTAATTTTTTGGAGTTGTATACACGCTTGTATCAGACATCTTCCTGACAAGAGAGGACTTCCAAGTCTGATTAGGTGTTGGGAGAACAGAATCATTCACTTAACAATTTTCCGTATCTGATATTTGGAAGAGTTTTCCGTATGTTATCTCTGACTCCCTACATTTCGAACTTTATTTCTCCTCTACTCCTCATATATTTTATACCTGGTGGTGGGGCTACAAGACGTGTTCATATTTCCATATGACTCGAGGCGCTGCATACAAGTACCAAGATGGTGGACAAGTCAGCATAGTGGGTGATAGGAATGTTCTGGAAAGCAATTCTTTCTCTGGCTGACTGGCAGTAACATAACTGTACGTGGAAGTGACTGTGACCTACACAAATATATGCTTCTAAACCCAAACTAAACTCATCCTTCACTTACCTTCCCTGTAACTGGGTTCCAAAAATCCCTCCAATGTCGCCCCATCTGAAGAGTTGCGTGAAAGAGTGGGAATCTGAGTAAAAGAAGCAGCATTCTTAATCAGTTGCAATGCAAATGTACTGTTTTTGCAAATTTTACAACCTATGGCCATGTGAACCCCTTGGTAAAACCCTGCAGGGCCTTGGAAGGGGCCAATGCAGATGAGAGTCCTGAAGGTTAAGCTGCATTGACTTTGTGGTGAGGGCGAGGTCTCTGCTGCTTGGAAGACAGAGAATTGTGGCTCTCAACACTCTGGACAGGGCATGGCACATGCCTCTGAGGACGGAGGTGAGGGTGCTGTCTGGGCAAACGGACAAGCCAGGAGTCTGACACGCCTGGTCTAGAGGGGGCCAATGGTTTCCTCAGCGGGGTCCAGCGGAGCTAAGGGCAGTAGGAGCACGAGAGGATGTGTCCTGCTGCACTGGGCTCCCGGGGAGAAATGATCAGTTGCTGTTAACAGGATGTGGTCACGTCTGCTGGCCACTGCAGCCCATCTACCAGCCAAGACGCCCCTGGAAAAGCAACCCAGTAATCTCTTGAAATGACATCATTAAAAACCAGTCACTCTGTTACAGCGTAAACATAACGTTTACATTTAAATGCAGACAGTTGCATCATAACAAATATGAATGTTCTGTAGACATCAAGTAACACACAGGGGACAGTCTGGTGACCAAAGGAAGAAAGCCTCATGAAAGGTAAAATTCTCGGGGTGCCTGGGTGGCTCAGTCCATTAAGTGTCCAACTCCTGATCGCGGCTCAAGTCACTGTCTCATGGTTTGTGAGTTGGAACCCTGAGTCGGGCTCTGTGCCAACAGTGCGGAGCCTGCTTGGGATATTCTCTCTCCCTCTCTCTGCCCCTCCCCTGCTGGCACACTGTCTCTCCCAAAATAAACTTAAAAAAATATATACAATAAAGGTAAAGTTCTCATGGAGGGTTCGCATCCCCCACAAAGGGCTGTTGGCCTGGAGCCCCTTTAACAATCTATCCTAATGACTTGTTTCACTATGAACTTGAAGAAAACAAACAAAAAAAAAGATTTAAAATATCCTGAAATTCTGATTTTTCGGAGTCTGGTTTTTAACTTTGGGCTGGACTCAGCTTCTTTAAGGCAACGTGCCCCACTCCTGTTTTCCTGCCTTTCTTAACCTTCGTTTTTGCTTGTCTGGCCACGTAAGTGCTCTGGAGGTGGCCTTCCCTGCTCTCCCCCAGAAACAATCGCTCCCTGAGTAGAGCACTCAGCCCTTTGATCGGTTCTGGTCTTCACTCTGATGTCTGTACATGCCTGTCACCCCTGCTAGGGTGTACAATTTTGAGGGTAAGGACCAAGGTCTATCTTTGTATTCCCAGTCCCTGCAAGGTCAAGGCACAAAACTGGAGCTTGGTAACTACCAATGATGGCTCCACTCTTAACGCTTTTCTTAACAGTCATAGTAATCATAGTCACCTTGCTGTTGATTGGTTTAAGGGGAACATCCAATAGAAGTGTCTCTGATAACGGAAATGTGCTGGTGTGACTGAGGAAATGTTGATTCTCTTTTCTTTTTTTTGTTATATTTATTCATTTTTGAGACACAGATTGTGAGCGGGGGAGGGGCAGAGAGCGAGATGGAGACACAGAATCCGAAGCGGGCTCCAGGCTCCGAGCTGTCAGCACAGAGCCCGACGCAGGGCTCGAACTCACGAACCGGGAGATCACGACCTGAGCCGAAGTCTGACACTCAACCGACTGAGCCCCCAGAGCGCCTAGAACTGTTGATTGTCTTGAATGCTAATGAATTAAAATGTAAGCGTCCATCGGCCCATCTATTAGACAGTGCAGGCCGGCTAACTCAGGTGACTCAGGTGGGGCAGGTGACGTACAAGGCAGGTCAGAGTTTTGTCGTCTGCAGGATACCGTCACGTCTGGGTGTGGGAGCCGGGACGATGTGGCCATCCCACAGCCTTGAGAGGAACGCACCGAGGACAAAGCTGACACACAGATGACGGCAGAGAGGACGGAGAGAGTGTGAGCCACGGACTCCAGCAGCTCTGGAGCTGCCCCAGCCGGGACTTCCTTACGTGTGGGAAAGGACACTGTCCTCACTGGCGAAGCCATTTTAGGTAGGACTTTTGGTGATTGCAGCTAAAAGCCTCAAAGGCGACAGCACTATTATGCTAATCAGGTGGGAAGAGGGGTCAGGATATACCATGTTCAGTGGGATTTGCAGACAACGTGTAGAGACTGTACATAAAGATGCAAGAAAAATACACAAAAAAGAAACCATTACAGAATCCCTATGCATCTGAAGTATGTGCTTTTCTCAGGCCAAAAACAGAGCTCATGAGCTGTTGTTGAGGGAAAAAGAGAAAGAATTCTGCAGAAGATATCCGTGGCTCGGGTCTAGCGAGGGCTTCTTTCACCCTTGGTTTCTTTTTTTATTTTTTTAAAAAAATTTTTTTTAACTTTTTTTTTTAATTTATTTTTGGGACAGAGAGAGACAGAGCATGAATGGGGGAGGGGCAGAGAGAGAGGGAGACACAGAATCGGAAGCAGGCTCCAGGTTCTGAGCTGTCAGCCCAGAGCCCGACGCGGGACTCGAACTCACGGACCGCGAGATCGTGACCTGAGCCGAAGTCGGACGCTCAACTGACTGAGCCACCCAGGCGCCCCTCACCCTTGCTTTCTTTACAGGACTCTGTGTTCTGCGGGGGACCATTCCGTGTGACCCCCAAATCCCTAGTCACCCAGGTGGGTCTGAGATGGGAGCCTGGCCAACCGGGTACACCACACCTCAAGCCACAGTGATTGACTGAGGAATGGGCATGCGAATGTTCACTAAGATTTGACATGTGGACAATATAGACAACGCAAGACACAAAGGGTGTTCTTTTTATCTTCCATCCCTGGGGTCACGAGCTGTAAATTTTCTGGCCAGAGGAGAGAGCCCTTGGAGACTAAAGCCAGTCCCAGGACCCAGAGAGACGGGGGAGATAGACAGAGCCTGATGATACGATCTGAGCCCCCGGGTGCAGCCATGCCTCGAGCCCAAGTCCACCTTCAGACTTTTCATGTGCAGGGGGCCATTTTGTTCCTGATGTGCTGAGTGCCTTTCTGTGACAGTGGAGAATCAAATGGCAAGAGGAAGGCCCTGAATTTGCTGCCATGGTCAGAGTGGAGTCAGGGAAGAGAGATGTGCAGGAGCCGGGAAGGAAGCAGGACCCTGCTAAGCTTCACGAGGCGGTCAGGTGCAGTGGACAGCCGTCTGGAACCTGGACCCGCGTAGGTTTGGGACAAAATGATTGGAGTTTTAATACCAGCTTATCCGTCTGCTCGTTTGATAAACCTGAGAAACATTAAACATGGGCCTCAGCTTTTCAATCTATGAAACGGGAAAAGATGGCTTCTTTCTTAACTGTGTCACGAGAATTCAGTAGAGCGATCAACGTAGGTGAAATCCTTCGCACAGAACTTGGCAGGTAGCGCTCCCTTAATTGACTTCAGCAACTAAAAATGTCCAAAGGGACCACTTACATTCTCTCTTTTTGCTTGCTATTTAATCCTATTATACTTTTCTCTCTTTTGCTTGCTATTTAATCCTGGCCGTTTTGATCGAAAAAGAATGCGAACTGCCGTTATTTGAATACATACCTTGTTCCCGTGCTTTACACAAATCGTCTGTAATCCAGACAATAGTGATTCAAGGGAGGCGGCACCATTTCACAGGTGGGGAGAGATCAGTGACTTATCTACACTGCAGAGCCAGGAGGGCATCTAGGTGCGACTGGTGGCAGAGGAGAAACTCTAGTGGTGTTGTTTACTGTTGGATTTTTCTTTCTGAGGAGAAATATGAAAGACACACTGTTGTTTTGAATTTCAAACCATAGTTACCTGTGTAATTAAAGAACCTGTAAGTGCTTCAATAGGAAAAAGTGGAAACTGACCCACTGAATGCCAGACCGAGGGGCGTATCCAGTTAGAGATCTTACTGGGATATAGGTAAGATAATGTTCTTGAACTTCACACAGTCCGATTCAAAACCGAGCTTTTAGATTAAATTGAAAAGCAATAGTTTTAGAATTCTAGAGCTGTGGGGCGCCTGGGTGGCTCAGTCGGTTAAGCATCCGACTTCAGCCAGGTCACGATCTCGCAGTCTGTGAGTTCGAGCCCCGCATCACGCTCTGGGCTGATGGCTCAGAGCCTGGAGCCTGCTTCCGATTCTGTGTCTCCCTCTCTCTCTGCCCCTCCCCCATTCATGCTCTGTCTCTCTCTGTCCCCAAAATAAACATTAAAAAAAAAAATTAAAAAAAAAATTCTAGAGTTGGAAGATGAGATTCATGCTAAACTGGACTTTTGTTTCCATTATTACAAGAACCCCCAAACGAAGCCCAAACATCCACCATTATCATCCCCACCCTCCTCCATATACCCCCTCACCCCAATCTGTTTTTTAAAAAACCTATGGGTGGTCCTATTCTGATGGCTTCACCATCCTCATTAGGACACAAATGAAGCTATTTTTGTTCCTCGGTAAACACAAAAGTTGCAAAGACGTGTCTGAGGATGTTTGCTACAGCCTGCCTGCAAGAGTAAAAAAAAAAAAAAAAGTGTGTATCCTTATTGCTGAAGTCCAGTAATAAGGGAGTTATTTAAATTAAGTGGAGCCCTGCTACAGCTAAAAAGAATTGAAGAGATCTATACGTGTGGACATGAAAAAAATGTCCTAAATGTTTAAAGAGCAAGATGCAGGGGCGCCTGGGTGTCTCAGTCCGTTGATTTCAGCTCAGGTCGTGATCCCAGGGCCGTGAGACGCACGAGACCGCATAGGACTCTGTGCTGTCCCTGCGGAGCCTGCTTGGGATTCTCTCTCTCCCTCTTTCTCTGCCCCTCCCCGCCTCGTTCTCTCAAAAATAAACACCCCACTCGTTCTCTCAGAAATAGATAAATTAACATCAAAAAAAAGTAAGATGCAGAATGTTATTTAGAATGTAATCTCATTTACGATAAAAAAAAAAAAGCAAAAGGAAAGTATCTGCGTGATGGAAAAACCTAGAAGTAGCAACAACCCATTATTAGTGGTTATCGGGTTACTGTTTGGAGTGGGATCACAGACTTTTCCCTTTTTGTGGTTTTTGGTCTTTTAAATTTTTTTAAAATGTTTATTTTTTGGGGCGCCTGGGTGGCGCAGTCGGTTAAGCGTCCGGCTTCAGCCAGGTCACGATCTCGCGGTCCGTGAGTTCGAGCCCCGCGTCAGGCTCTGGGCTGATGGCTCAGAGCCTGGAGCCTGTTTCCGATTCTGTGTCTCCCTCTCTCTCTGCCCCCTCCCCCATTCATGCTCTGTCTCTCTCTGTCCCAAAAATAAATAAACGTTGAAAAAAAAATTTTTTTTAAATAAAATGTTTATTTTTTTTTTGAGAGAGAGAGAGACAGAGACAGAGAGAGAGCATGAGCGGGGGAGGGGCAGAGGCAGAGGGAGAGGCAGAGGGAGACACAGGATCCGAAGCAGGCTCCAGGCTCTGAGCCGTCAGCACGGAGCCCGACGTGGGGCTTGAACTCACGGACCACGAGATCATGACCTGAGCCGAAGGCGGACGCTTACCTGACTGAGCCACCCAGGTGCCCTGGTTTTTGGTCTTTTTTTTTTTTTTTTTTTTTTTTTACAATGAGCCAGTTTTATTTCTATATTCAGAAAATGGTTATATATTTATATATTTATATATTGTAGTTTATATATAATTTTGTAATTTATAAAATTTACAAAATTTATAAAATTAATTTTACAACCCCCCAGAAGGCTTTCTCTAACTGCTGGCTTTTTAACAAGTTAGCTCCTCATGTGAGAGACTGCTATGCTGGCCTTGGGAGCACAGCCACTATCCCTCTTGCCGGGCCCGCTCTGCTGCTTCCTCTACCTTAACTCGGAAAAGTCTATCCAGGCTGTTGTGGCTATTCCACGTTTATCCCGCCTTTCACGTTTCCATACACATCCGTGATCCCCTCGTAGAATTAAAGCAAGATTAAGTTTTTAAACATCCTCTACTCACATAGTTAGATAGCACTTCCTCTCCCTCCATTCTTAAACATTTCTTCTGCACCTGCCTCTTGCCAAGCGCTGTGGCAGGTGGGGCACAGCCCCTGTGCTCGGTGCCCACAAAGGGTCCTGGTAGAGACAGACAGGGAGGCAGCAACAGTGACCGTATGTGTGAGGTGACGTCTGTATTACTGCACAGACGTTCTCAGCTCCCAGTGGGTGTCTGTATTAGGTTCTGGGGCTCCAAAGAGGAGTTAGACCTGGTCCCTGACCTGTATGGGCTTACAGTTTAAGCAGTGCTGTTCTTCTAGTAGCCATAGAAAAAATGGAAAAAGAGACAGGTGAAATTAATTTACATCAGACCTTTAACCCAATATATCCAGATTATAATTTCAACAGGACATAATCACTATAAAAACTATCAATGAGATATCTTACATTATTTTTCCATGCTGTGCCCATCCTGTATGTATCTTACACTTACAACACATTTCTATTCAGGCTGGACAGAGTTCAAGTGCTCAGCAACCGCATGTGGCCAGGGGCTAACATATATGACAGGGCAGATCTAAGGGGAAGGTGGGCTTGCAAACAGGTCATTTCAAGGTACGCGGAGAGCTCCCGTAGGGTGTGCCTAGGATGTTAAGGGTGATGGGCCTCCTACCCTGGGGTGGGATGTTTGGGGGAGAAGGTAACAGTCAGGGAGGTCTTCCTGGAGGAAGAGGCACGTGGACAGAGGCAGCCAGATGTATCATGGGGACACCATGTCCAGAAGGTGGAACAGGCAGCCTGAAAATGGGCTCATCACTGGTTTGGTGGTTACAGCTTAACAAGGAAAACATAAATTTAAAAACAAACAAACAAACAAACAAACAACACCAAAGGGGAAGGCTTTAGCGACTAGGAGTGAGGTGGAAGGGAAGAACAGAGGAAGGGCCAGCAGAGAAGAAAGGCTTTCTACCTAAGGATTAACTTGACATGAGACCACAAGGACAAGGAGCACTTCACTAGGGCTGTGCCTCATTAAGTGGAAGACAGTGTGGATTTGGGCCACTGCTTCGTCCCTCTTCCAGGTCTTTTGTGGAGTGCACAGGCTGTACAACCATCCCTGGTGATGCTTTGCTGCTCTGTCATGGGACACCCTCTTCAGCTCCGCTTTTCCCACATGTACATGAGACAAAGCGCAGGGGAGCCGGTTGGAGGATGTGACGGTGATCTTTTTTTTTTTCAGGGTTTGTCCAGAAGCAAAAGCTCCCAACTGTGCCCGAGGCTTGCAATGTGCCACATAAAACCTAGTGAAAAATACAGTCTGTGCCTTCCTAGGACTTATGTGTCCAATGCTAGCATTAAACTGGCACTGCCTTCTTTTTTTTTTTTTTTTTTAATGTTTATTTATTTTTGAGAGAGAGAGAGAGCGAGTGAGTAGGGGAGGGGCAGAGACAGAGGGAGACACAGAATCTGAAGCAGCCGCAGGCTCTGAGCTGTCAGTGGGGCTCAAACTCGTGACCAGTGAGATCATGACCTGAGCCAAAGTCTGACACTCAACCGACTGAGCCCCCCAGGGCCTGGGCACTGCCTTTTAAAGGGCACCTGCAAAGAATGAACTCCCGTGCATGCTCAGCGTGTATCCAGGTAGTGGCTATCTCAGTGGACGCCAGTTCATGGGAATGACCTTGCTTCTTTGAGCTTCCTTCTCATCTGTGAAATAGGGGTTGGGAGAGATGACAAAGCTCACAGGTGTGACTAGGACATTGCGACAAGCTGGAACAAACCTGTGTTCAGACCTACGCTAAGCAAACCATGCCCCATGCAGTTCCCACCCCAACCCTCCGTTTTCAGTCACCGGCGACACGCCTAACCCTTGGTCCTCCCAACTTCCCCTGAGCAAGCTGCTGGCTGAAACCCGGGAGGATCTGGTTTTAGATATGTCCTTATGCAACACTTCCTCCCCCCACCCCCACCCCCACCTTTACACTGCTAGAGCTTTAAGAAACACAATGTTGGCAACATGGCTCCTGGCTCAGAATGATTCCTGGGAACTGGACAGACCGGTTTGGTGAGAAGCCCAGGGCACCTTCTAGAAGAGCTTGGCCTCTCCCTCCTTCTCCCCCTTCCTGGGATGCGATGAACCAGGAGTCAGGCTGGGTCACGGGATGAAAAGTCTGAACTAGCTGAAGCTGCCTGGGACAGCTCTAGTGTATCCAAGCCTTGGGCCGGCCTGCTGGGGCTTTAATAATACAACAATAACCAGCTTCTACGGCACACAAAGCCTTTAGGAAAGCCGGAGATAGAAGTGACTTTGTTCTGTTCCTGCCCGATACAGTAGACATCCATAGGTGTTCCCAGAGAAAGGAGCCACTGGGCTGTCCCTGTGACTGGATTTTCCCCACTCCCCTCTTCCTGAGGAGCTGCGGAGGGCTGAGAGTGAAAAGGGCATCCAGAAAATGCGCTGTAAGGGGAGGGCAGAGGAGAAAAGAGTATCCTCCAAAGGCGGCCGTGCTCTGCTGCTCCACTTCATCAAAAAGTCCTTGTGGGCCCAGTGTGAGCCTTAATGCAGTCAGAGCGTGGGCGGCTGCGGAGACAAAGCCATTTTTCCTCCTCGCTCTGCGTTCAGGCTGCATCATGCCTGCTGGAGGGGGGCAGCCGGGCTGCGGGTGGGCAACACCTTGCTCTCCCTGCCCACAGGAATCTGCCTGCCGACCCCTTCCTCCCTCACCCTTCCCCACCCCCCCCCCCCCACCTGCACCAAAGCCAGAGCTTCCAGAGCTGGTTCCTCCCTCTGCCCCGCCCCCAGCTGTCCTTCCACTTGACTCTTATGCGGACTCCAGAGAGCTGGGCGGTAGATGGGATTCACCCAGATTGACCCACCGGTGCCTCTGTGATAAAGAATAAGAAACAGAAGCCCGCAGAGCAAAGTGATAGGGCCAAGAAAACACAGCTAGTGCCATGTTGGAAGACACTGGTCTGTATGCCTATGGCCGTGTGTGCAACCACAAAAAATGCTTTATTAATAACCTCAGTTGTCACCTTAAGAAAGGTGGGTCCTTTAAACCGTGTGGGACACAGCTTACTTATCCAAACTGTGTTTTGGGTTTGGGCGGGATAGGAGCTAGGACACAACAGAATGACTTTGCATAACAGAACAGAAGGAGAAAGAGGATCCAGGAGACTAGATCAGGGGGGATGGGTTGAAAAAGAAAGCCCAGGGGCACCTGGGTGGCTCAGTCGGTGAGGCGCCCGACTTTGGCTCAGATCATGATCTCACAGTTTGTGGGTTCGAGCCCCGCGTCGGGCTCTGTGCTGACACCTCGGAGCCTGGAGCCTGCTTCGGATTCTGTGTCTCCCTCGCTCTCTGCCCCTCCCCCGCCTTTACAGAACATACATGTCTGGTTGTTTGTGTGTTTGAAATTGTTTGCTGTGGGTGGTGCAACTTTACCTCCCTCGAGCAACTGTCAGGAGATTCTCCACTGCTCGTTAATGTAACGTGAGTGGATTGGAGGGCGGCATTTAAAGAGTTGCTGAAATCTGTGTCCGAGTTGACGTGATGTGAAACAGACAGCTGTTGCAAATGCCCGGTTCAGAGGACGAGGAGACAGCTGACATCTGGGCCCTACACGGAAGTCCACAGGGGGCCCTACGGTCCTTGTCATAACGGACCCCTTTAGCACTGATCAGGCACGGGCATGCCCACGGAGGCGACCTTCGCTGATCTTATGGCTGGAGGTCTCTGGCCGTTTTTCCTAGCTTCTAGGTTGTCTGGGGGGAAGCCTCCCTCAGGCAAACCCTCATCGGTAGTTCCGTTTCCCAACCCCAGGCTGCTTCGCGCTCTTCCGTCAGCCGCATGCTACCCACGGTCCAGCTTTGCAGGGCTGGGAGAAGTATGCTTCTGTGTTGGGAAATGCAGTGTCTCCCAAGACCTTCATGATTTTGCAGATTCCATCATGATGGTGTCTTCTTCCGGTCCCAAGCTGCCATCATTTCCTGTTGCCCGTGGGATCAAGACTGTAGACTTGATCCTGGGTATTCAGAGTTGTGTACTTTCTGACCTTCACCTACACGCATGACTTCGTTCAGTCACTCGCCAAATACCAGTCGGCTGATTTTAAAATTTAAGGTGTTCCCATCATTTTTACCTTCTACTTTAAAAAAAAAAAAAAAAAAAAAATCCCCCAGGGCGCCTGGGTGGCTCAGTCGGTTGAGGGTCCAACTTCAGCTCAGGGCATGATCTCACGGTTCTTGAGTTCGAGCCCCGCATGCTGACAGCTCAGAGCCTGGAGCCTGCTTCAGGCAAATTCTGTGTCTCCCTCTCTCTCTGCCCCTCCCCCACTTGCTCTCTGTCTCTCTCAAAGATAAATAAAAATTAAAAAAAAAAAAAATCCCTTTCTACCCTTTCCTGAGTAGTCCACAAGAAACTCAACCTACTGGAATTCTCTCTCTCCCTCTGCTCCTTCCAATCAAATCGGTTTCAGTTCGTCTCTTAGCTTGCAAGGAACAGCATTCAAACAAATCACCAGGGAAAAATGTTTAAGGAGCGGCTCTCAGGACTGGAGCCCGCAATACATGAAGTTCCAAGGTGGATCCTGGGACTGGCTGCTCCAAGTTTCTCATGTCACGGTCTTTTTCTGATGCTGTTACCACTTATATTGAGTGTTGACTCCTTTGTAGACCGACTTGTTCTGTCTACTCGTGGTTTCTATTTCTGTATGACCTTGGCTTACACTTGGCTTTAGCTAGCCCTGGACCCTCCAGCCCCACCTTTGCCTCAAGGTAACACTTGAAGCAAGTCTTTTCAGGCAGCCTGGGCTGCCAGATCACCCATCTTGCTTTCCTAATTTCCCATTCCAGAAAGAAGTCTCATTGACACAGCTCGCCTTTTGTGTGTAGGTCCAAGTCATAGATCTCAGACTGCCCAAGGATATACCACCCTTGAATCAACTTCCTCTGGTCAGTCAACCTTGGCTGGTGAACAAGGATCCATTTCCTTTAGTGGTGACTGGACTTGAGGTGTTTCCACGTGGGCAGTTTTTGTGAACTGGGCCACCTCTTCTACAAGGACCTTAAAGCCCAGCTCAGGTCATACCTCCTCTGTGTGTCTCTCTTCAATTACCTCCTCATTTATTTGGTACTTACAATATGGTATTTGTAGTTCTTCTTGTCTGTGCATTTGTCCTCTGTCACCTAAATGACAGATAGCTTAAGGTCTGAGACTCTTTTCTTTTTTAATTTGTATTTATGTTTGAGAGAAAGAGAGAGGGAAAGAGAGAGAGAGAGACAGAGTGTAAGCAGGGGAGGGGCAGAGAGAGAGGGAGGCACAGGCTCCGAAGCAGGTGCCAGGCTCCAAGCTGTCAGCACAGAGCCTGACGTGGGGCTCGAACCCACAATGGTGAGCTCATGACCTCAGCCGAAGTCGAACGCCCAACCAACTGGGCCACCCAGGTGCCCCTGGTCTGAGACTCTTCAAACAGGGGCCCAGGAACCTTGTAACCAAAGCTAAATGACTACCCAACCTGAATTCTTAGTGACATGTTGATTTCGAATATTTTCTACTGCCGTCCCTGGAAATCACTGAAACCATTTCGAGAATTTCAACCTTTTTTAGAACTTACTTCTGTTTATCAGAATACCTCATATCCGGAAGTGACACAAAAATGTTATGTCCCAATTTTTGAGGTGGGAAATATGGCCATTGTGTTCTTAAGGGTTAGAAGATTTCTCTAAGGTGGTGGTGGAGGGCACCTGACAAACTGGAGAGAGGGTAGAGAGACAGAATAAACTGGACTGGTGATTGATTAGCTATTGGGACTAAAGAAGAGTGTGGAATCTATTTATAGAGGCACCTGCATTTTGGGCTTGGGTGATTGGATGGAAAATGGGAAGGAATTCTAAATTTAGAAAATAGGAGGAAGGGTGAGTGTGAGCCATATTTGACAGACCTTCAACATTAAGTCAATAAATATTTATTTAGTGCCCAGTCCATGCCCGGTACCGGGCTCGGTCTAGCGATACAAAGATGAATAAGACAGTGCTTGCCATTGAGGTGTTCAGTCCAGAGAGGGATATAGATGTGGAAAGAGAAAATTATACTGTAGTGTAATAAGTACCATAATGAAGGGAGATCTGTGCAAGATATACTAATATATCTCCCAAAAGGGAGAATAATCCCTGGAGATTATTCCCTGGGAGAATAAACTCCTTGGGAAGGTCAAAAAAAAAAAAAAAAAAAAAAAAACACCAAAACTTACGCTTTAGAAGGATTATAAAGGATGACCAGGTAATTAAGGAGGGCATTCTTTTTTTTTTAATGTTTATTTTTGAGAGAGAGAGAGACAGAGCACAAGCAGGGGAGGGGCAGAGAGAGAGGGAGACACAGAATCCGAAGCAGGCTCCAGGCTCCAAACAGTCAGCACAGAACCTGACATGGAGCTCGAACCCATGAACCATGAGATCATGACCTGAGCGCAAGTCGGAGGCTTAACCGACTGAGCCACCCAGGTGCCCCAAGGAGGGCATTCTTGCTATCAGAAATATCTTGGACTATCTTGCTATTTGAAGCTATTGAAGCTTTTGAAGAAATATCTTCAAATATCTTGCTATTTGAAATATCTTGGACAAATTCAGAGAAGTGATAGGAAATGATGCAAATGTCAGTTCCTGGAGAACCTTTCGAGGCAAGCTAATGACCATGGATATTATTTCACGGAGAAGAGGGAGTCATTGAAGAGGTTTAGCATGGAAGTAAGGAAAGGAGATGTGACACTATAAAATGAGCACTCAAACAGCAGTGTGAAGTAGGAAGGAAATGGGGATGAGACAGGAGACAAAGGGAATGGTTAGGAGATTATTGCAATCATCCACAAGAGACATAAGATCTCTTGATCTGAGGGAGTTGCAGTAGGGATGGAGAGAAGTGAAGGCTGGAGAGACATTACAGAAATAAAATGCACAGGACTGGTGACTCACTGGATGGAGAGGCTGGGGAAGAAGGAGGAGGAGTCTTGGGTGATTGGACCAATGGCAGTAATACTAAACCAGACCCCAAAATACAGAAGTTGGCTTTGGACCACCCGGTCATCTCTATTAGATTGTTCTTTCCTTGAGAAAAGCAGTTGTGTCTTGTCTGCTGTCACATTACCTGTGCCTACTGCGATATACTGAATGCCTAGTGATTAGAGAGTTTTGAGCATGTGGGTTTAAAACATCTGAGGGATATCTGGGTAGACACATCCAGTACATTGCTATGAAGTTCAAGAGACAGATCTGAGCTGGAGAGGCATATTTGGGAATCATCATATATAATGGCGGGTAAAGTCATCTAGGGAGAGTCTAGAGGGAGACCAGAAGAGGGCTGAGGATAGGATGTGGGGTAATAGGAATATTTAAGGGGTAGGTGGAAGAGGAGCCATTTGTGAAACTAGCAACACTCATGGAAGCCAGTATGCAAAAAGTATCCAGAACATGGGAGAGGCCAGCACTGTCAATGGCCACCAAGAGTTTACAGCTCCCAGAAAGTGTCACTCCAGTTAATCGGTTTGGCTCTAACCTCAGAATCATAGACTGCTTTCCTACTAAATCCAGGTATAGTTCTAGGCCCACAGCCTCAGGTTCTCCATCCCAGGAGCCACAGCAGCAAACGAGCGAACTTGTCCTGCTTTCCATACAGTGCTGTCGTGAGGGCTGAGATAAAAATGTCAGCAGCTCTCGGAATTTTTGGTTTCAGGACCGCTTTATACTCTTAAAGCTTATCAAGAACACAAACAAGCTTTTGTGGAAATGTGCCATATCAATATTTACCACAGTATAAATTAAAACTGGGAAATTAGTGGGGTGCCTGGGTGGCGCAGTCGGTTAAGCGTCCGACTTCAGCCAGGTCACGATCTCGCGGTCCGGGAGTTCGAGCCCCGCGTCGGGCTCTGGGCTGATGGCTCAGAGCCTGGAGCCTGTTTCCGATTCTGTGTCTCCCTCTCTCTCTGCCCCTCGCCCGTTCATGCTCTGTCTCTCTCTGTCCCAAAAATAAATAAACGTTGAAAAAAAATTAAAAAAAAAACTGGGAAATTAAAAAAAAAACTCATTTAAACTTAACAATAATAAACCCATTTATGTGAATATCAACAACCTGTTTTATGAAATATCACTGTATTCTCAAAAACAACTTAGAGAAAAGAGTATAATTATATTGCAGTTTTGCAACTCTCTTTAATGCCTGGTTTAATAGGGACACTAATTTCTCCTATCTGCTTCTGCATTCGATCTGTTATATCACATGCCATGTAACCTCTAGATAATTCTACTATACTCTTGTGAGAGAACGAGAGCTAAAAAGGGCGAATAGCATCTTGGTACTATTATGAAAATAATTTTGTCCTTAAGGATTTCCTGAAAGCATCTCATGGGCATTCAGAGATACTGAGACCACACTTTGAGAATCACTGATGTATTCAAATCCACTTTGGAAGCTAGAAAGTCCATACAAAGTTGTTATGATAACCCTGAAAATCTATACCCTGGGAATCAGGAAAGGATCTCTCTCACATGGCTATAATTTGCCCTCAGAGGAGCCTTATGCATGAGTAACATTGCTCTGAACAGGTCCTACGGCCAAAAGAGAGAAAGGGTTTCTAGCCCAGATTTCTTACTTACTCCTTCCTTAGAATTAAATAAAAAATGCGAATGAGAATGTACTATACACATGCAGGGTGTTAACCCACACTAGACTGTTTTAAGATCCTGTTATCCTCTGGCCAACCACTATGGAAAAAAATACACATATATACACACACGCACACATATATACACACACAAAAATGTTGTATATGTATATATAAAGAAACAGCAAGGGGACGTTCTATGCTAGAAAATATTGAACACAAAGGAAGGCAGTAATGAAGGCATAGAGGAACAAAAAAATCCATAAGACACACAG
Source organism: Herpailurus yagouaroundi (assembly GCF_014898765.1). Classification (NCBI taxonomy): domain Eukaryota; kingdom Metazoa; phylum Chordata; class Mammalia; order Carnivora; family Felidae; genus Herpailurus; species Herpailurus yagouaroundi. Next base: position 100,200,480 of record NW_024412388.1, on the reverse strand, counting down.
GGAAAAAAATACCAAAAGGAAAAATTAAATCCTATCTTATCAGTAACTACTTAAATGTAAACGGGCTAAAATTATAATAAAAAAACCCAGAGATTGAAAAAATGAACAAAAGCCTTCCATCTAACTATATGCCATCTATAAGATACTTCACATTCAAAGATATAAACCACTTTAAAGTAAAAGGTTGGAAAAAGATATATCATGCAAATAGTACCCAGAAGATAGCTGGAGTGCCTATAGTAATATCAGACAAAATAGACTTGAAACAAAAGTTATTACTAGAGGCACCAAATACATCTTATAATAATAAAAGGGCTAACCCATTAGGAGAACATAATGATTATAAACACATATTGACTTAACAACAGAGGTTCAAAATGCATAAATCAAGAACTGACAGAATTGAAGGGAGAAATAGACAATTTAAGTGTTAGAAACTTTAATACACCACTTTCAACAATATATACACTAGCTGGGCAGAAGATCAACAATGAACTAAAAGACTTGAACAAACTGTAAACCAACTGGACCTAACAGGCACTTTTAAAACATCCTACTCGACAGCAGAATACACATACACACGCTTCTCAAGTGCATATGAAACATTCTCCAGAATAGACCACATGTTAGGCCGTATAACAAGCCACAGTATATTTAAAAGACTTGAAATCATAAAAAAAAAAAAAAATCTCCCTTGATAACAATGAAACAAAATTAGAAGTCAATAATGAAAGGAAATTTGGGGAATTCATACGTGCACAAAAATTAAACAACAAACTTCTAAAATATCCAGTGGATCAAAGAAGAAATCACAAAGGAAATTAGAAAATACTCTGAGGTAAATGAAAATGAAAGCAAAACATACCAAAAATTATGAATGCGGCTAAAGCAGTGCTTAGAGAGCAACTTACAGCTAAGTATCTGTATTAAAAGATTTCAAATCAATAACCTAAACTTCCAGCTTAACAAACTAGGAAAAGAACAAACTCGCAAACAAACAGAAGGAAGGAAATATACCAGAGTCGAAATTAAGGACAAAGAGAATGGAAAAGCATTAGAGAAAATCAAATCAAAATTTGTTTCTTTGAACAGATCCAAAAAATTGACAAACCTTTAGCTAGACGAAGCAAGAAAAAGAGAAAGACTCAAATTACTAAAGTCAGGAGTGAAAGAATGAACATCACTACCAATCTTACAGAAATACGAAGGATTAGTGACTACTACAAACAATTGTATGCCAAAAAATTAGTTAACATAGACGAAATTAATAACTTCCTAGGAAGTCACAAACTACTGAAACACTAAAAAAACAAAAACAGGGGCGCCTGGGTGGCGCAGTCGGTTAAGCGTCCGACTTCAGCCAGGTCACGATCTCGCGGTACGTGAGTTCGAGCCCCGCGTCGGGCTCTGGGCTGATGGTTCAGAGCCTGGAGCCTGTTTCCGATTCTGTGTCTCCCTCTCTCTCTGCCCCTCCCCCGTTCATGCTCTGTCTCTCTCTGTCCCAAAAATAAATAAACGTTGAAAAAAAAAATTTTTTTTAAAAATAAAAAAAATAAAAAACAAAAACAAAAACAAAAACTCAGATGATCTAAATAGATCTATAAGGAAAGAGATTCAATTATTAATTAAAAAAACTTTCCCCCATAAAAAAAGCCAAGGCCCAGATGACTTTACTGGTAAATTCTAACAAACCTTTAAAGAAGAATGAATACAAATCACTTGCAAACTCTTCCAAAAAAAAAAAAAAATAATAATAATAGAAAGAAGGGAATACTTCACATCTCATTCTATGTGGTTAGTGTTGCACTGATACCAAAACCAAAGACATCATGAAAAAAGAAAACCACGGACCAATATCTCTGAGCAATATAGACGCAAAAATCCTCAACAGAGTATTAGCAAACTGAACCAGCGACATGAAAAGTATCATATACATGATCCAGGGAGGTTTATCCCAAGAATACAAAAATGGCCTAACATACAAGAAATTACTGTAATACCATATTAACAGCATAAAACACAAAAACGAATTTCCTCAATAAATGCAGAAAAATCAGTTGACAAAATCCAACATGTTTCCTTGATAGGAATCCTCAATAGATTAGGAATGGAAGGGAGCATCTTCAACCTATTAAAGCCTATCTGGGAAAAACCCACAGCAAACATCACACCTAATAGTGACATACTGAAAGCTTTTTCCTAAGATCAGGAACAAAACAAGTACTGTTGCCACTTTTATTCAACATCGTACTAGAGGTTCTAGCCAGAGCAATTCAGCAAGAAAAGGAAATAGAAGGCATCCAGATCAGAAAAGAAAGAAGGAAAACTATTTTTATTCGTGGGTGGCATAATCTTGTACATAAAAAACCCTAAAGAAGCCACTACAAAGTATTAGAACTAAGAAACAAAGTCAACAAGGTTGCAGGATACAAGATCAATATACAAAAATCAGTTGTATTTCTGAACGCCAGCAATGAACAATCCAAAAATGAAATTAAGGATGTATTAAGAGAAATCACACTCCTTCTGTGTGTCTCCTTTACTCTCATACTACCACCACACTACTTCTGACGCTTCTGGTCAGCAAGTGAGTGTGTGGTGGGGATTTCTGTACTTCGCCCAATTCTGTGACGTCAGCTGGGTGTCCTATAATCTAACTCAATTCTGACACTATGTGGCGATAGCATCAGATCCCACAGGTTAAGCGTTCAGTCCTACAACACTGTGCCTCCCTCCCCTGACCCTCCACTTCGGATGTCAACTCCAAGCCCATGCTGTTACCTGTGCTTCTGGCCAACGGGCTATAGGCTGCAGGTTTCCACGACCTCCTCCTCAGGCTTGATTAATGTGCTAGAGTGGCTTGCAGTCCTCAGGAAAACATTTTGCTTCCTAGACGATCAGTTCATTATGAGAGGACACAACTCAGGAAGAGCCAGGTGGAAGAGATGCATAGGATGGGGCGTGAGGAAAGGGCACAGGGCTTCCACGCCCCTCTGATTCCATGCCCCCTGCCAGGCACTTCCATGTGTCACCAGCCTGGAAGCTCTTTGAACTTCATTTTGGGGAGTCTTATGGAGGCTCCATTACATAGTATGAGTAAAGAAATCATTGGCCATCGGTGATTGGTTTAACCTCCTGTGCCTCTCCTCTAGCCAGGGGGTGGGAGGTGGGACTGAAAATTCCAATCCTTTAAAAAAAAAAAAAAAAAAAAAAATATATATATATATATATATATATAAACAGGGAGGGGGACAAAACAGAAGAGACTCTTAAATATGGAGAACAAACAGAGGGTTGCTGGAGGGGTTGTGGGAGGGGGGATGGGCTGAATGGGTAGGGGCACTAAGGAATCTACTGCTGAAATCATCGTTGCACTAGATGCTAACTAACTTGGATATAAATTTAAAAAATTAAATTCAATTAAGTTAAAAAAAAAAAAGAAAATTCCAAGAAAAAAAAGAAAATTTCCAAAAAAAGAAAAGTCAAGGTTGGTTCCCCTGGAAATCATCCCCCATCCTTAGGGGCTTTCCCAAAGTCCCCTCATTCACATAAACTCAAGAGTGATCGAAAGGGGCTTATTATAAATAACAAGATGCCCATTTCATCTTTATTTTTCTGAAGCCATTTCAGGAACTGAGGACAAGATTCATATTATAAACCATAACACCACAGGAAGCAATCCCCTTTACATTAGCATAAAAAGAATACAATGCTGAGGACTAAATTTTACAGATGTAATGTAAGACCGTGTATACTGAAAACTACATGAGTCATTGAAAGAAATGAGAGAAGTCTTAACTAAATGGAAAGGCATCCAAGGTTCATGGGTTCAAAGAACCAGTATTGTTAAGATGGAAATACTTCCAAAATGTATCTACAGATTCACTGCCATTCCACTCAAAATCATAGCTGCCTTTTCTTTTCTTTTCTCTTCTCTTTTCTTTTCTTTTCTTTTCTTTTCTTTTCTTTTCTTTGCAGATATGGATAAGCTCGTCCTAAACGTCATATTTAAATGTAAGGGACCCAGGATAGCCAAAGTGATCTTGAAAAATAAGAACACAGCTAGGTGACGGACACTTCCAAATTTCAAAACGTAATACAAAGCTACAGTAATCAAGACCGGGCAGTACTGGAATAGAATAAACATAGATCAATGAAACAGAACTGAGAGTCAGAAACAACCTCTTACATTTATGGTCAATGGAATTTTGACATGACTGCCAAGTCAAATCAATAGGGAACAACTAGTTTTTAACACAGGGTGCTGGCACAATTAGATATCCACATGTGAAAGAATGAAGTTGGATGCCAACCTCATGTCCTATAAAAAATTAACTCAAAATGGATCATGGCATTAAAAGTAAAAGCTGAAAGTATACAATGCTTAAAACAAAACATATGTGTCATAATTATGACCTTGGATGAGGCAATATTTTCTTAGATATGAAATTAAAAGTATAGGCAACAAAAGAAAAAATAAATAGCACTTAATCAAAATTTTAGAAGTTTGGTTCTTAAAAGGATATTATCAAGGAAATGATGGGGGTACCTGGGTGACTCAGTCAGTTAAGCATCTGACTCTTAGTTTGGCTCAGGTCACGATCTCACGGTTTGTGGGACCAAGCTCCACATCGGGATTCTCTCTCTCCCTCTCTCTCTCTCTGCACCTCCCTGGCGTGCTCTCTCTCTCTTTCTCTCTCTCTCTCAAAATAAATAAACTTAAAAAAAAAAAAGGAAATGAAAAGATGACCCACTAATGACTGAAAATATTTGCTAATCATATCTAATAAGGGACTTGTACATAGAATGTATGAAGGAACTCTTACAATTCAACAACGAACAAACAACCCAAATAAGTGGGTAAATAATGTGAATGGACATTTCTCCAAAGAAGGTATACAAAGGGCCAATGAGCATGTGAAAAGATGTTCAATACCATTAGCCATCAGGGAGATGCAAACCCAAACCACAATGAGATACCATTTCACACCCACTAACATGTAACAACATGAGTTGAGAGAAAGCAGGGAAAGTGGAACCCTTCACACACCACTGGTCAGAGCGTAAAATGTTGCAGCCATGTTGGAAATAGCATAAACAGACGAGTAGCAAGAAGAATAAAGGAACAAAAAGAATAAAGAACTGCCTTATTCTGGCAGTTCCTCAAAAAGCTAAACATAGAGTTACCTGTGCAATTCCACTCCTAGGTACATGTGCAAATGAAAACATATGCCCATGTGAGGATGTGGAGAAAGAGGATCTCTTTTGCACTGCTGGTGGGAATGCAAACTGGTGCAGCCACTCTGGAAAACAGTATGGAGGTTCCTCAAAAAACTAAACATAGAACTACCCTATGACCCAGCAATTGCACTACTAGGTATTTATCCAAGGGATATAGGTGTGCTGTTTTGATGGGACACATGCATCCCCATGTTTATAGCAGCACTATCGACAATAGCCAAAGTATGAAAAGAGCCCAAATGTCCATCGATGGATGAATGGATAAAGAAGATGTGGTGTGTGTGTGTGTGTGTGTGTGTGTGTGTGTGTACACACACACACACACACACACACACACACAATGGAGTATTACTCAGCAATCACAAAGAATTAAATCTTGCCATTTGCAACTACATGTATAGAACTGGAGGGTATTATGCTAAGCGAAATTAGTCAGAGAAATGACTTCACTCCTATGAGGACTTTAAGAGACAAAACAGATGAACATAAGGGAAGGGAAGCAAAAATAATATAAAAACAGGGAGGGGGACAAAACAGAAGAGACTCTTAAATATGGAGAACAAACTGAGGGTTACAGGAGGGGTTGTGGGAGGGGGGATGGGCTAAATGGGTAAGGGGCATTAAGGAATCTACTCCTGAAATCATTGTTGCACTATATGTTAACTAATTTGGATGTAAATTAAATAGATTAATTAAAAAAGAAAAGAAAAAAAGAAAACACATGTCCATGAAAAAGCCTGTACCCAAATGTTCATAGCATCATTCATTCATTATTCATAAGAGCCAAATGTTCATTAACTGATAAATGGATACATAGCATGTGGTATATCCATATGATGGAATATTATTTGGCCATGAAAAGAAGGAAGTACTGATACATGCTACAGTGTGAATGGTATATGAAAATATTATTAGTTAAGTAAAAAAATCCGGACACAAAAGGCCACATACTGAGTGATTATGTTAGTACGAAGTGTCCAGCAGGGTAAATTCACCGAAACAGAGTAGATAAGTGGTTTCCAGGGAGTGAAAAAATCTGGAATGGGTAGTAACTGCAGCGGTTATGGGTTCCTTTCTACGGTGACAAAAATGTTCTGGAATTAGTTTTATGGTAATAAAGCTTTGTAAATGTTCTAAAAAACCCAGTGAATTGTACGTTTTAAAAGCATGAATTTTGGGGCACCTGGGTGGCTCAGTCGGTTGAGCGTCCGACTTCGGCTCAGGTCATGATCTCGCGGTTCGTGAGTTCGAGCCCCGCTTCGGGCTCTGTGCTGACAGCTCAGAGCCTGGAGCCTGTTTCAGATTCTGTGTCTCCCTCTCTCTGACCCTCCCCCGTTCATGCTCTGTCTCTCTCTGTCTCAAAAATAAATAAACGTTAAAAAAAATTAAAAAATAAAATAAAATAAAAGCATGAATTTTATGGTATGCGACGGCTATCTCAATAAAGTTGTTATTTCGAGAAATGCTAGAGGTTTGCTTTTATTGTCAATGCTATCTTCTGTTTGCTTCCAACTCATCATCCAACACGGTTCACAGGAGTCTAGAAGTTTGCTTCCAAAGAGCCTCAACTTCTGTCTAATTTGGACTGGGATGGGGACGCCAGTGGAGGTGGAAATTGCCCTGGAGAAGGAGGCAAAGTATGGAGTTTAAATCATGATTCTCTCTTACCAGCTCATTGACCTTGGGAAAGTCACCTTGCTTCTCGGAGCCTCAGGTTCTTATTCTGAGCATACAAAGGACCCTGGCCCTATGCACGTCCTAGGGTTGTGTCTGCAGATAACCCTGTAAATGAGAACGTTTACTAAATTGTAAGCATTACACAAATACCAGTCTTTGTGACTGGGGTCTCCATAGCTTCATGCCAGGATGGACAGAATGTGAGTGGAGATATTACCACCAATCCAGGTGACTCTAGTCTCCAAACCCTAAAGAAGAACTGTAAGACCTCAAATCTTACAGTTGTTGCCTTGGGCTGTGGGGAAACAACAGTGACCTTCTCCAGTGCCCAAGAAATTGCTGTTATTACTCTAAGTATTTAGTTAGATTATCTCCCTTTTAAGGATTCTCACTGGTCCAACCTATCGCTTTGCTTTTTTGCTCTTGTTGATTTCGGTGTTGATAGGTATTGTTTATCAAAGCACAGTTTTCTTGAGCTTTGGTCAAATGTTGATAGGCATGGATTAAACGTTTACGCAACAGAGTGATCTCCAAATGTCTCAGCAGGAGAAGCACGATGCGTGGCATAGATTTTAACGTCTGCCATATCGGGGTTTAAATTGCAGTTACCGTTTCTCCACATCCTCTCCAGCACCTATAGTCTCCTGATTTGTTCATTTTGGCCACTCTGACTGGCGTGAGGTGATATCTGAGTGTGGTTTTGATTTGTATTTCCCTGATCAGGAGCGACGTTGAACATCTTTTCATGTGCCTGTTGGCCATCCGGATGTCTTCTTTAGAGAAGTGTCTATTCATGTTTTCTGCCCATTTCCTCACTGGGTTATTTGTTTTTCGGGTGTGGAGCTTGGTGAGCTCTTTATAGATTTTGGATACTAGCCCTTTGTCCGATATGTCATTTGCAAATATCTTTTCCCCAATGTTTATAGCAGCACTCTCAACAATAGCCAAATTATGGAAAGAGCCTAAATGTCCATCAACTGATGAATGGATAAAGAAATTGTGGTTTATATACACAATGGAATACTACGTGGCAATGAGAAAGAACGAAATATGGCCTTTTGTAGAAACGTGGATGGAACTGGAGAGTGTGATCCTAAGTGAAATAAGCCATACAGAGAAAGACAGATACCATATGGTTTCACTCTTATGTGGATCCTGAGAAACTTAACAGAAACCCATGGGGGAGGGGAAGGAAAAAAAAAAAAAAGAGGTTAGAGTGGGAGAGAGCCAAAGCATAAGAGACTCTTAAAAACTGAGAACAAACTGAGGGGTGATGGGGGGTGGGAGGGAGGGGAGGGTGGGTGATGGGTATTGAGGAGGGCACCTTTTAGGATGAGCACTGGGTGTTGTATAGAAACCAATTTGACAATAAACTTCATATATTGAAAAAAATAAATAAATTGCAGTTACCACTTCCTAGCTGTGGGGCCTTGGGCAAATGATTACTGTGTGATGTCTCTGAGCCTCAGTGTCTTCATCCGCCCACTAGAGGTTTCTACCTTTAGGGACAAGAGACAGTGTTTTGCACAAGGTCAAGCGCATAGTAAGAAGTTAATAGATCTAGTTATTGCTGGGCCTAGAGAATGAGTAATCAAGGTCAAATTATCAGCTGAGGGAAGAAGGTAGCAAGGCTAGCTTTGGGTAGAACTGAAAGAAAGAGGCTCTGACAGTTATTGATTGCCTACTCGGAGCCAAGTACTTTTCCATAGACTCTATCACTTGATCCCTATAACCCTGAAATATAGATATTCATTCATATTTACATATGACAAAACAGAGGCTCCAAGAGATTAAATAACTTGTGTAAGTCACACAGGTTATTAGATGTCCATTTTGGTGTGGAATCCAAGTTTGACTGATTCCTAAGGCTGGGGTCCTCTTTTTTTTTTTTTTTTTTTTTTTACTCTGTGTGACCCCAGCCCACAGCCCCTGGTAGCCTTACGTCTTCCTGTCCATCTGGTCTCCTTCCGGCTGCACAAACACAGGCCTGCCCTTTGCCATGTGACTCTATCTGTCAAGGTCCCGTCCCCCTCTTCTCTCCACCTCCAACTCTAGTCAGACTCCGGGTGCATGCCTCCAGGCTCAAGTGTTTCAGACAGGCTGAATCCACGGGATGGCATTGTGTAGAGGTTACTCAAGGACTGGATACGGGGTTGGACCCAATGAAGGAAGGTCTCTGCAACCTTGTTCATCTTTCAAGAGTCAGCTCAAATGTCACCTGTAGCCCTCTTTGAATGCTCTAGAAAGAATTGGTCCTTCTTTTCTTTGTTCTCCCATAATACCATATCCAGACCTCTGTCATACATTTACTATTATACTGAAAATATCTGCTTATTTGTCTGTCTCTCTTCTGGACTCATGGGCTCAGTAGAATCTCCAGCCTCGATGAAGAATTATTTAATGCAGGTGTTTTTAAAAAAAATTTTTTTTTAAATTTTTGTGCCATCTATCCTCTGGCAGTTAAGTTCATGAAGCCCTTCTCAGTTTATAAATACATAAAAAGGGGGGGGGGGGCGCCTGGGTGGCTCAGTCAGTTGAGTGTCCGACTTTGGCTCAGGTCATGATCTCACGGTTCACGAGTTTGAGCCCCGCATCGGGCTCTATGCTGACGGCTCAGAGCCTGGAGCCTGCTTCAGATTCTGTGTCTCCTTTTCTCTCTGCTCTTTCCCTGCTCGCACGCTGTCTCTCTCTCAAAAATAAATAAAGATGAAAAATAATAATAAATAAATACATAAAAGGAAATATACAGGATTACAAAGGAAGCCAATTATATTGAAATATGGTAATTGAAGTTTTAATAAATCAAATTTGGCTATAATAAGATATTATTTATTATCACATTAAATAACAAGATCTACTGGTGGGTCTAATGACTCATGATTTTCAAGTAGTGGTAAGCATAAATAATACCTCAAGACCCACAACAATTTAATAGAATGTATAAATATCTGTGCTGTTTTACAACCAAATCACGATTGTTGCAAATACTACTATGGTTTGTTCCTTACACTTATAAATGAAAAGGCTGCTAAATATCAATTTCAGGTCTTGAAAATAAAGATGTAATTTCCTTCTCATCCTAATTAACGATCCCATGAATTCTATCCACATGCCTCAGACTAAGCCTCCCCGATTGAACGAATCCTCTGGAAGTCCAAGGTGGTCAAGACTAACCTCCCTTCCCTGGGCTTCTGTAATACTTATAATTGTACTTAGCACATTGCGTTGCAAATACTGTGTTTCTCATCCACTTGGGCTGTAGATGTCTTGAAGGGGAGGAACTGTCTTATTACAGGGAACAGATGATGAGGTTTGACTTACTGTTGAGTGATGAGAAGTTCAGCCCTGCAGCACAGTCTGCCCATTCTTTAGGGTGCATCTCAGAACAGCCTCTTCTTTCGGATGCCCTTGAGTGCTCCTGGCTCCCTTGCTTTCTCTTCTAAGAAGTGTGCACCACTATGTTGGGACTCACGCTGGCATTGAATGAAATAAGTAATCCACAGTAATCTCTCCCCCCAATTTTCTATTTCATATAAATGCTTGTGAATCATATACCTGATAAGGGGCTTGTAGCTAGGCTGCACAAAGAGCTCTTTCAAGTCAATAGTAAAAAGACAAATAACTCAATATAAAAGTGGGCAAAGAGGGGTGCCTGGGTGGCTCAGTCGGTTGAACGTCCGACTCTTGATTTTGGCTCGGGTCATGATCCCAGGGTCACGAGATGGAACACTGCATCGGGCTCCATGCTGAGTGTGGAGCCTGATTGGGATTCTCTCTCTCTCTTCCTCTGCCCCTCTCTCCCACTCACGCTCTCTCTCTAAAATTAAAAAAAAAAAAAAAAAAGTGGGCAAAGGATCTGAATAGATATTTCTCCAAAGAAGGTGTACAAATAGCCAAGAAAGCACATGAAAAGATGCTCAGCATCATCGCATTAGTCATCAGGGAAATGCAAAGCAAAACCATGATGAGCTATCACTTCCTATACAGTAGGTTGGCTGTAATAAAGAAGACTGAGAATGACAAGTGTTACAGAAGATACGGAGCAATTGGAACTCACGTAATGCGGGTGGGAATGTAAAATGGGACCAATGTTTTTGAGGACAGATTGGCAGTGCCTTAAAAGGTTAAAACCTACAGTAGTTACATGATGCAGCCATTCCATGCCTCTGTGTATAACCAAGAGAAATGAAGAGTTGTGTCTGTGCAAAAACGTGTATGCGAACAGTCCTAGCAGCTTCATTTGTAACAGCTAAAAAGTGGAAACAATGAAAATGGAAGTGGAAACGATGATGAATGGACCAAAAAAATACGGCATTTTACTACAATGGTTTATTATTCAGTAATAAAAAGGGAATGAAGCCCTGAGAGGTAAACCTTACAAACATTACCCTGAGTGAAAGAAGCCAGTCGAAAACAAAAACCCCAGGCAGCATAATTGTATGGCTCCATTTATACGAAATGTCTAAACAGATAAATTGATAGAGACAGAAAGTAGATTACGAGGGGGGTTGAGGAGAAATGGGGAGCAACTGGTAATGGGCACTGGGTTTATCTCTGGGGTGATAGGAATGTTCTAAAATTGAGAATGATAATGGTTACACAACTCCTTAAGTATACTACAAACCATTGATTTATACACTTGAAACGGGTGAATTGCATAGTAGAAGAATTACATCCCAATTGTGCTATTATATGCAGGTTTGAAAAGACAAAGAGGAGAGAGGGCACAGTTTGTTCAGCAAAGGGAAGGAGGTCTGGCATGGCTGGATCATTCAGCACAGGCAGACACAGGTGAAGGAGTTTTGATGGGTTTGCATCTAAGGGCACTGAAAAGGTTAGTGACGGGTTTGAAGGACGGTATGACACGATCAGATTTGGAAGGATCTCCAAGGTGTTGAAGGAAGGCCATGAGTAACTACTGGAAGCAGGAATGAAGAGGCTTCGGGAGTACTGGCGATGTTTTGTTTAGTGATCTGGGCTCTGACTACATGAGCACACTCTGCTTGTAAGGATTCAGCAAGCTGTATGATGTGTGTGCTTTTCTTTATATGATACTTCTGTAAAAAGTTTTTGGAATAGGAAACCTCATAGACTTTTCGATTGGATTAATGAAGATGTTTGCTACTTTCTTTTATTTTTTTAAATTTTTAAAAAATCTTTATTTATTTTTGAGAGAGACTGAGACAGTGCAAGCAGAGGAGGGGCAGAGAGAGAGGGAGACACAGAATCCAAAGCAAGCTCCAGGCTCTGAGCTGTCAGCACAGAGCCCAACGCAGGGCTCGAACCCGCAAACCATGAGATCATGACCCGAGCCAAAGTCGGACACTTAACCGACTGAGCCACCCAGGCACCCCCGTTTGCCACTTTCTAACAGAGCCTATTGATTCCACGCACCGACTCTAAATGGGTTACTAACAATGTGGTTTATAACTGCCAATTAATTCCGATTATCATCTGAACACTTTGGCACCAATGTATAATTCATTTGCTTACCCGAGGCTGGCCATGGGAGTGGTCTGTCCCATGTCTCATCGGTAAGGAGTACATTGTCTGTAGGGAATTTAAAACAATAGTAAGACAGATTAAGAGTCAGTTTGCTTTTTCATTATTACCCTCAGCTGGAAATTCTAAGCAGTATCAGTGATGAGAAATCTCTTCCCTTCCCCAGTAAAGAACATGCTAATCTAAAGTTGAAATAATTACTGTTGGCACCATTCTCAGTGGGACAATGACGGGGGAAAAGCAGCTACAATGTTACAGGTGTGCACATTGTATCAGAGAATGAATCCGGTCATGGTTGGAATATCAATCTCACTTAAACCTCACAGCTGCGTGGGATAGGTGTCATCATTCCCATTTTACAGGTAAGAAAACCGAGGGCCCCAGCAGGCTAAGTGACCTGTGCAACGTCACTCCGCCAAGAGAAACGAGTGACGAGTGAGGCTGTCAGGCTAAGCCTTCTGACCCAAAGCTCACTTTCCCATAGGCTATCCTGTCCTTTGTTACCAACTGGCCCATGGAAGGCCCTTGAGATGTATTTGCCAAAAGGGTAAGTAGATGATGAATTGACCGTGATTTTAGTGAGTTCAAGGAGGTGGTTCATCTACCCGACAAAGACTTCTTACCCACGTTGGTTTAGTTAAGAAAACTCTCCATGGGCTTTTTTCCTTCACATTGTGAGGGTCAGTCCCTTGGCACGTGTAGCTACCATTTCTCTGGTTATTGTTTCATGTATATCGTCTAGATCTCACAACTGTTTTAAGCAGGTTTCATGATCTCTACTTTACCACTGAGGAAGCTTCAACCTGAGCACTTAAGTGGTGCAGCCGTGGTCACGCAGCTAGTAAGCACGTAGGGATTAACCTGGTGGTGAAGAACAGGGGCTCTGGGTCCTGGGACACCAGAGTTGGCTCTACACTGTTAGCAGTGTGACCCCGACAGCATTCGCAAATTTCTGGGCCTCAGTTTTATCGCCCGTAAAAGTGGAATTATAACGGTGTTCACCTGGGAGGTTGCAAACCCACATGCCCACAGGAGCCGGGGGGAGGGAGTTCTGTGTCCTTGGGTAGTCAGAGGGGTGGTAGCTGGGGAATTGGGGAGCTTGGAGACTCTGCATTGTTTTTCACTACTGGGAAGACACCTGAAATCTATTAGCCAATTGAATCTTGCCTATTCATTCACTGTCTTAAATCTCATCACATGAAAATTGGCTGACTGGTAGCTTTCCATGAGTTTAAATGTTGAACTGCCTGACAGTCATCTCTGAACTTGCCCTTGACGCCCCCCCAACCCTGCCCCGCCCCATTCTGTAGAGAGCTCAAGACTTCTGACTGCTGCCTCTGTTCCATAATGTCCAATTGGTCACGCGGGAATCTCTCGCATTGAAGTCTCCTTGAAGTTATTAATAACTAGGCAACGTATTCCGTAAGGGCACACCATACGTAGGTGGTAGAGCCCAGGTTCAAGTCCGGGTCTGTCAAGCTCTGATTTCCGTGACGGTTCTTCTACACCTGTATGTCCTTAACTAAGGTCTCCGCACCTCTGTGATACCAGTGGAGAAAATGGTTTGTTCATTGGTCAGATGTTTATTAAGCATCTGCTGTGATGTAGGCAATAGTTGAGATCAGGTATTGTTAGACTTCTCTAGAAAATTTGAGACAGTAAACGTTTCCGGCTTCATGGGCTATCCGGTCATGATGATTCAACTCTGCCATTGTCATGCGAAAGCAGTTGTAGACAACACAAGGCTGTCTTCTAATAAAACCTTATTTACAGAAGCAGGCTGTGGGCCGGATTTGGCCCATGAGCTGCCCCCCAGCTCTAGGCACTGGGATTATAGTGGCAAAAAGGAAACTCACAAAAATGCTTCTGTGTGGACCTTATATTCTAGAGAGGGGAAACACTTGTGTATCCTGGCCTTTTTGTCATGTAAAAACTGTCATAGAGTCTTGGAGGTTCCAAGACCCTAAGGGGAATGTGGTCCAGTGCTCTCTGCATGGGCAGCCCCCCCTTGGACCTCTCCTGCTGGGTGGTCCTGCCTTCCGTGTGAGCGCAATGGTCCTTCCTTGCACTCTCTCCCCTGTCCCTCTCCCTGTCCCTTCCAGGGGCCCTTCTTATCTGCCTCCTGTCAATCTGACCCATTCATCCCTTCAGGCAAAACCCTCACAGGCCCTTTAACTGCTTCGCATGTGAGAAATAACTTAAAGGTGAGGTGGGGAGCTCTGTCCCCAGCACCCAGGCTGAATCACTAGGATGCCATGCTGGTTAGCTACCAGGATGGTCACCATAGTTATATGCAAACAATGAGAAACAGTGAAGCCATTTCTCAAAGAGAGAGAGAGAGAGAGAGAGAGAGAGAGAGAGAGAGAGAGAGCCAGCCAGGTGCTGAGACCGAACAGCGGGGACCGCAGTCAGGAAGGCTGGTTCCTATCTCTCTCCCACTCTGCGACCTCGGGCAAGTCATTTCCCCTCCCTGGGTCTAAGCTTCCTCAGGTGCAACACGGAACCTGGCTGAGGCCCTCTGAGCAGTGGTAATTCTAGAATTCTTTAACAGATGGCTCTCAATACACCTGTTGCCACCTCACTGCTGGGGATGTCCTAGGGGGTCCCTAACCCAGACGGTACCTCTCTTCCAGTCGCAGTCCACAGGATCTGCCGCCACGTCCACTCCATATTCAACTCCATTATTCTGCTCAAGGATTGCTTTGTGTTCACCAAGTCTGCATTGACGTCTGATATGTTATCTGCGACTACCAGTGGCTTACGTCAATTAAGCTTTTTTCTTTCGTGCCACGTCTGTGAGCAGAACGTTGTTTCAGGGACTCAGATCAGCAGTTTGTAAACTCACAATGCTAAACCCGACCCCTCTCGGAGCGCCTGGGTGGCTCAGTTAAGAGTCAATTGGCTCTGGTCACGATCTCGCGGTCCGTGAGTTCGAGCCCCGCGTCGGGCTCTGTGCTGACAGCTCAGAGCCTGGAGCCTGCTTTGGATTCTGTGCCTCCCTCTCTCTCTTTGCCCTTCCCCTGCTCACACTCTGTCTCTCTCTCTCTGTTTCAAAAATAAACATTAAAAAATTTTTTTTCATAAATAAATAAATAAATAAATAAATAAATAAATAAATAAACCTAACCTCTCTCCTGCTGTCCCTGCTGCTTGGCTCCCAAGAGGGTCACTAATGCTACTGGCTTCCTTCTACAGGGACCAGTGGGCCCCCAGGTGGCTTAAGACTCTCCTTCATCCTGGAGTCCAGGGCTCAGCCACAGAGCAAGATGTCCCCGGTTGCTGGCATCTGGACCTTTGGGAGTTAAACTGTCATCTGTCTCTTTGTTCCATCAAGAAGCACAGCAGCCCTTGAGTTTAAATAGCAACCACAAGGGGCGCCTGGGTGGCGCAGTCGGTTAAGCGTCCGACTTCAGCTCAGGTCACGATCTCGCGGTCCGTGAGTTCGAGCCCCGCGTCGGGCTCTGGGCTGATGGCTCGGAGCCTGGAGCCTGTTTCCGATTCTGTGTCTCCCTCTCTCTCTGCCCCTCCCCCGTTCATGCTCTGTCTCTCTCTGTCTCGAAAATAAATAAATGTTGAAAAAAAAAAATAAATAGCAACCACAAAAACAAAACTGAGGGCTCTTAGTAAGGTTTCTGGAGCTCAGCAGGTGATATCCAAATTCTGGGAAATGCTATAAAACGGGTCCATTTCCCTTCCTGGGAAAAGCTGCTTCTGGCGATCTGCATAAAGAGAACAAATGTGGCGTAGAGGGTTTGGGTAAACAAACCTGCTAGATGGGTGAGCCATCCATCCATCCATTGTCATGAGGTTGCGTCACGGGGATCAAGTGAGCACCCGAGTTAGGGGCTGCTGGTGGGAAATTCTAGTTTGACTGGAAAATACACCTGGTGAGGAAAGAGAGAGTACTATTTAGATCAGCAGCATATCTGTTATGTCTTCAGGGAACAATTATTTATTCTTTCTAAGCCTCTTATAATTATTTCCAGAAGAGTCAGTAAATCCTAGTAAAGTGCTTGGGTTCTGGAGTTGGACCACTGTGGGTTTTTCTCGTGGCCCTGCTGTTTCCTCACTGGGTGCCCTGGGCCAGGATTCCTAATCTCTCAAAGCCTCTGTTTTCTTCTCTAGAGACGGGATGATACTACCTACCTCCTCAGAACTGATGATTAAGGGGTATAACACACATCACAGTCGTCAATATATTGCTGTTAATATCGTTCTTTTTACTCGTTGTTGCAAAATATTAACCCAGTTGCTTACCCTATCACAAACCTTCAATAAATGTCGTATGATTAAGTTAGAAACTATGGGTGAGATGGTCCAATTATTGCTTACAAAATCCCCAGTGAGAGATAAAAGATGCATTTGCTGAACTTCCATCATTCAACAAACCTCTGGGTTACCTCTGGTGCTTCTGGAAGTTCAGAGCCTCAGAAGACATGCCAAGCTTAGAATTCGATAGAGAACGTTCATGCAGAAGGGATCACAGAGATCGTATACCGGGTTAACCCACAGAGAGAGCAGCTACCCATTCAAGGTCATTCGGCAGGTTAATGGTGGAGCTGGGATTAGGCACCATTGTGCTGACTCCGTCAAGCGCACATGCTCTCACTGTTGATCTACACCCGTCCTCACTGAGTGCCTGGGCCGTGTGACTGAAGCCACTCAGGCTATTGGCACCAAAGTCACGGTGACTTTTGTGCGTTGGAAGTCAGGTCCAGAACAGATAGGAGGGAGCTGGGGCAGGATGGCAGGTGGCTCAGGAAAGGAGAGAGGCGGGTCTGTAGGCCTTTCTCAACATGAGCCCCCAACCCCGTTCCCCACATCCTACCCTGGGCCCTCCCTCCTCCCACGGCACCTGCTTCCACGTACAGATGTCTGGGGACCTCAGAATCCTGACTTGTTGGACCCATATGCTGTATACTTTCCCTTCATGGGAGAACGAAGTCCCAAGAAATTGCCAGAAAATCACTTTAAGGGCAGCTTCAAAACTTTGATCGACTCTATTAGCTTTGCACCTTTGGCCTTAAACACTTTCAACTCTGTCCTAATGAGCTGTCCCTTCACCCTCTCTCAACTGGTCATCTTCCCTGGAAATCCATGTGTCCCTAGAGATTCTTTGCCAGCATTTTCTAGTTCTCAAGGCACCTTCTAACCTCCCCCAGCTCCTCCTGGGCGGTCCCACTCCGTAGGGGTCTTATCACTAGGTGCCGCTGTAGGGTGATTAACTACCACCCCCCTCTCTCTTCGAAGACTTTTGCTACCCCGCTAAGGCTGACCCAGATGGGCCTGAGGACAGCTTGCCCGGAGCAAGGGCCACCAAGAAAGAGGCTGCTGAACCTGGGGCTGAGTTTTCTGGAACGGGAATCAGTTACTCCTGACAAAGCGCTGCTAGAGAAGCAGGTCTCTTTTGTTGAATATCCAGCTTTGCGAGCAGTACCGTCCTCCTTTTATGTATGAATTCTAGTGTTCGTCACTCAAGGCTTAAGAAAGAGGTTTTTTTCCACAGCTTTCCAGACAGGTCTCTTTTTGCCCTCCTATGTATTTTTCCAACAGGTATTGAGAGACTTTGGTGTGAGCAGAGGCCACAGAGACTGTGAAGTACAACTCTGCCCTGAAGATGTCTTACACCTGCTCCCTCCCAAGCAAACAGATGAACTCCAGACAATGGACAAGTAAAGGGACAGTTGTGTGTAGGGGGCATTGTGGGGGACCCCACAAGCTCACCAGGCTCACCCGGGCACGGGGGTAATGGCTTAAAGAACGCGGTGAGTGGAGGAAGGGGAGCACAGGAAGCAAAGGGGCCAGACAGCCCGTGGAGGATGTGCAGGGACCGGCCTGGGCTTGGCAGCGCTGGGAGTGAGGCCAGAGCAGGACGCCAGGAGGAGGCTGACACCGGGCAGGTCTTAGAGAGCCCAGTCAGCTACTCCGAGACAGAAGCCACACTGGTTTATTTACACTGTGATTTTTTTTTATATAATTTAAGTACTTATTTTGAAATATTTATTTTAGTAATCTAAAATACTTACTTAAAAACTTTAATTTAGGGGCACCTGGGCGGCTCAGTCAGCTAGGTGTCCGACTTCGGCTCAGGTTCGTGAGTTCGAGCCCTGTGTTGGGCTCTGATAGGTCAGAGCCTGGAGCCTGGAGCCTGCTCCGGATTCTGTGTCTCCCTCTCTCTCTGTTCCCCCCCCTTCCCCCCCTGTCTTTCCTTCCCTCTCCAAAATAAAAAAATTTTTAAAAAATGTAAAAATTGTATTTTAAAATAAAGCCAATGCATGCATATAGGAAAAGAAAGAATAAATTTCAAATAGGAAAGCGTAAAATGAATCGAAAATTCTCTCATCTTGCCTACTTCCCTTCCCTGGTCCTTCTCCCGAAGGGAATTATAAAGGTATCCTTTATAATTAGTATAAAGTTATCCTTGGAGGGATAAAGGTATCTTTCCAAGAAAAACTATATATACACTATAATATTTGAATAATATATATGCATATGCTCTCTTAATTATACCAATGATTTTGCGTAACGTTTATTCTGTACTTTGACCTTTTTAGGTGGATTTTTGTCACCTTATGTATTAGAAATCTTCCTGAATCCAAAGTAAGATACTGGTTTTAACAACTATCGATTCTCCAATCATTTATTTAAAGTCTACCCTGGGGGTGCCTGGCTGATTCATTTGGGGGAAAGTGTGACTTTGATCTTAGGGTTGTGAGTTCAAGCCCCACAGGGGGGTATAGAGGTTGCCTAAAAATAAAATCTTTGGGGCACCTAGGTGACCTGGGTGGCTCAGTGGGGTGAGTGGCCAACTCTTGATATGAGCTCAAGTTGTGAGATCAAGCCCTGTGTCAGGCTGAGCGTGGAACCTGCTTGGGGTTCTCTCTCTCCCTCTCCCTCTGCCTCTCTCTCTCTCTCTCTCTTTCAAATATACACAAATAAACATTAAAAAAATAAAATCTTTTAGGGGTGCCTGGGTGGCTTGGTCGGTTAAGCGTCCGACTTCGGCTCAGGTCATGATCTCATGGTCCGTGGGTTCGAGCCCCGCGTCGGGCTCTGTGCTGACAGCTCAGAGCCTGGAGCCTGTTTCAGATTCTGTGTCTCCCTTGCTCTGTGACCCTCCCCCGTTCATGCTCTGTCTCTCTCTGTCTCAAAAATAAATAAACGTTAAAAAAATTTTTTTTTTAAAAATTAAAAAAAAATAAAATCTTTTTGAAAATTAAAAAAAAAAAAAAGAAGTTGACCCTGTTGGGGGACATTTAAGCTGTTTTCAGTTTTTATCTGAAACATTGCTACAATGAACATTTTGGTTGTGTCCATTCTCCAAATATGTATTGACCATCTCTGTATGCTGGGCACCGTTCTAGAAACCCAGAATATGCTAGTGACATATACTGATGTCCTCTTGTGAGGATATCAAGAAAGTAAAGGGGGAAATTGCTGGGCTAAAGGAAATGTGCAGTTTTAGTTTTGATCACTATTTTCCGAATACCTGCTGAAAAGACCACAGAAATCAGGACGCCCTCCGAGAGCCTATGCAAACTGTTCGTTTTCCCGTCCTGGTGGACACTGATTGGATATTACCGAACCTCAAAAATATTGCCAGTCTGATAACCAAAAAATGCCTGGCTACTTTGGCACAGTTAGGAGTGAAACTGATCATCTTCCCTTGCTTATTGACAACTTGTATTTTTTTTTTTTCTGTGAACTGCACGCCCCCGCTTATTTGACCTTTTTCTATCCAACTATTGTCTTCCTACAGATTTGCACTTGTCCCTCGTAAACGAAGGAAAGTAGTCCCTTGTCACATACCGCAAATATCTTTTTCAGGCAACCTTTTGTCTTTCTGGTATTTTTTCTCACTGCTTCCCGGCAGAGTTCAAGTTGAGTCTTGAAAGATGAGTAATAGTAATGATTACCGACTCCTGTCTAGTGCTTAAGTGCCGAACATGCTTCTAAGCTCTTACTGTGTATTCCCTCATTTCTTTCATACAGTCGCAATGCTATTATCCCCTTTTTTGGATGAGGAAACAGAGGCGCAGAGTTAAACTTGCCCAGGGCCTCGTGGCTGTGAGGGGCAAAGACAGGATTCAAACTCATGAAGAGCTGTTTGCCAGGGGGCCTGGGAGAGTTAGCAAAGGCAAGGAGGTGTGAGGCAACCCAAAATATCAGGGGAATTCCAAGAAAATGTGTTTTGCATAAAGGTAGGCTGCTCGTGAAGTAAAGGAGGGAGACGAACCAGGAGAGGCCCCGGGGCCGACCACGTGCCTTCATGGGGGGTTTTGTTTCCCGACCTGGGGCAGAGTCTCCTTGACCTCAGAGTCCACGTCCAGACCTGATATCATTCAGCACTGTGCACATGTCCAGGCAGGTGAGGGACAATGGAGATGCCCATCACTGTGAATGTGCCAGGCCTGTATGAGGTGGGGTAGTTTATAGGCCTTAGCTTAGGACTCAATAAGCCTTTGTGGGCTCACTGATTTAGGTCCTGGCAGTCCAGCCTTGGGTGGCCAGGCCTTGCCTCCACAGTCCGTGTGCTCCGTTCTGTGGGTCTCTGCCTTGTGGGCATTGGCCGCAATTGCTTCTCTAGTCCTGCCATCACGTAGCGCATGTCACGGAGGTTCCCTGCTCTCTGCAGACTCTGAGGAAAACAGGACCCCAAGTAAGTCTATGCCAAAAGGTCACAGAATCCCTCTAACAGTTGATATAAAGGATTGTGGATGATCTTCCCTCCTGTCATTAACGTGTTTGTGTCCTTCCAACACGTAAGTGGCAGGTGTGATGGACAAAAGATTCTGGAATAACCAAATGTCCATTCAGTTCCTTTCTCACAGTGCTCTGCTCACTTCCAACTTGGCAGGGCTTGGCGGTCTTCCCCATAGGCTTCTCATTGTTGGCACAGGAAGTGCAGAAACACTGGCTTCAGAAGCACTATGGTAAGGGAGAAAGAGTCCTGGAGAAGGAGCCTAATGTTGCAATATCGCAACATCTTCCAGTCCTACCGATGGCAGACCCTGCCCCTCCTGCCCCGTGCCCCTGTGCCCATGGCAGACTTTGCTAATCAATCGTGCAGTCCTGCCTTCCGAACTTGGATGTCGCCTCAGACTCCTTCTCAAAATGGTGGCCCCAGGGAGCATTCCCCATGAATCGCGCTCGGCTCTACAAATGAAACACATTCGTGATCCCCAACCCAATGGCTTAAAGCAGCAGTTAGGGAGTCAACCCAAAGCTGGGTTTAAATTCTGGCTGTGTGACCCTGAGCAACTGACTCTGCCTCTCTGGGCCACCAATCCTCCCTCCTAACACTCCCCACAGAGTGCATGAAAAGTCACATGGGGGTGGTGTGCCTCGAAAGCTCCTTGAAAACTGCCAAGTCCAGTTCTAGGGGCAGGTCTGAGAAGTCACTTAAAACCTCTGGACTGCTCCCAATTTGCTTCCATGGAAAATCAGAGGAAACGATTAGACCATCTCTGAAGTCCTTTCCAGCTCACTCAGTGGGACTGAGCTGTTTCCCTCTCACTCATTGACTGATTCCTTCAAAGACTTTTTCCCGACTGCTACTTTGGGCTGGGCAGGCACTGTTCTAGGCTCTGGGGCAAAGGCCCTGTCTTCTAGAAGCTTACATTCTAGCAGGTGGAAGGGCCATAGAGAAAAATAGAAGTGGGTGACTGGAGAGGGAGAGCCCAGGGCAGAGCCCTGGGCTGCTGATCCTGAGATGAGAAAGTAACTAAGTTGAGAGAGAGCCGAGGCCGGGGGATCTGCCCTTGGCCCAATCAAAACACTTGGGAATTATAAGATTGCATAATTCTCCCACCCGATCTATCAGGGAGTCAGAACTTCTCTGAAGAGGGCCTCGGGTGGCCCTGTTAACTCAGAATTGGAGATAGCCACACCACACACACACACACACACACACACACACACACACACACACACACACACACATATATGCCCAGCATCCATTTCCCTTGTAGACTCTTCTTCGAGACGGGGGAGTCTATCGGGCCTACACCTGTGCCGCCAGGGGCTTTTGCTCATTCACTGCGGTTCACAGGCAAAGAGACTACAGCTCCTTGGCTGGGGGGAGGGCGGAGCAGAGCCTCTTTGGGTTCATCCCACTGGCCCTCCCCTTAGTTGGCCAAGCATCACTCTGAGCCCCGGGCATTCCACGTGCTGTCTTCTTCAGACGCTGTCTCAGTGTCGGCAAGATGGTTTTCTCCCCCTTCCTCACCCACCCATATCAGTAACTTAGTGCACTGTTCTTTCTAAGCTAGCGAGATGTTCTGCTACCGAGAAGTAGCAGTCCGTAAGAAGAGACGGGATGGAGGGCAGGAGGACCCAGCTACAGAGCCAGTTGGACCATGCTCGTGTGTTGCACAATCCAAGGGGCTCACCCTGTAACACGCATTCTATTCACACGGCTTCCCCCAGAGTTGGGTCTCAAGGTGGCCCTGGGGTGACCTTTTGAGAATGTGAAGGAATGAAAAGATACGGGCGGGAGAAAACTTCTTCCTTTCATAATATAATTACCCCAATTTTCTTAAGGGGTGTGTGTGTGTGTGTGTGTGTGTGTGTGTGTTGGGGAATAGGCAATTGGGGTGGGGGAATGCTCAGACCCTGAACCCGTTTGTACGAAAAAACTTTTCAAGGAAAGAAATGGGAAGGACCCTACTTGATCCTAATATCAAGGCTTACAGGAAAGGAGAGGATGAGAATTATGGTTTCCAGTTTAGGAGTCTGGATGATGTGAGGCAGTCACCTGAGGGCACCGCAGACAACAGGAGACTGCAAAGCACTTCCCTGGCTGTGGGCAGCTGTCAGAAAGCCTCGGAGGGGCCCCCCCCAATCCCCCCCACCGCAAGCAGTTGCCAGGAAGGACTTCCGAGCCTGGCAAGAGGGCGCTAAAAAGGCCACCAGGATGATCAAACCACAAATAACCAAAGTGAGGGAGAAAAGAGAAGGCACCAGATTTTCATCCGGACTGGTGAGCGTCCTGAGGGAGCCCCGGACTGCTGGAAGTGAGGGCATTGCAAGCAGGCTGAGGTCAAGCAGGGTCAAAGGACAAAGTTCAGACACAAGAGGGAAAAGAGTTAGCATGGATGGGTTCATAACAGGGCTCTGTATTTTCTATTCATTGAGCGTCGAGCCTATGCTAGGAATCATTTGAAGCAACTTTTGGTTATCTCACTAAATTTCTACGTTAGTTCTGTGAAGCTATTATCCTCATTTTAACAGATTAGAAAATAAAGTCACAGGTGGCTTAAGCAGCTTGCCCAGGGCTTCTCAGCTCATAAAGCTTGTGCTCATTAAACACTGGATCATTGAATGGATAAAAGAATGAGAGGGGTTCAGGGGCGCCTGGGTGGCTCAGTCGGTTAAGCGTCCGACTTCAGCTCAGGTCATGATTTCACGGTCCGTGGGTTCGAGCCCCGCGTCGGGCTCTGTGCTGACAGCTCAGAGCCTGGAGCCTGTTTCAGATTCTGTGTCTCCCTCTTTCTCTGACCCTCCCCTGTTCATGCTCTCTCTCTGTCTCAAAAATAAATAAATGTTAAAAAAATTTAAAAATATATATTTAAAGAATGAGAGGGGTTCCTGGGTGGTTCAGTTGGTGAAGCCTCTGACTTCGGCTCAGATCACGATCTCGTGGTGAGTCCGAGTCCTGCATGGACTTCTGTGCTGACAGCTGGGAACCTGGACCCTGCTTAGGATTCTGTCTGTCTGTCTGTCTCTCTCTCTTTCTCTCTCTCAGAAATAAACATTTTAAAAAATTTTAAAAAGAATGAGAAATGAATTTCTCTTCCTCTTGAAATAGTTTAAGAAGGTACTAGATCCTTGGAAATGGCTCGTCTGTCATTTGTTCATCATGGTATTTGGCAAAATCTCATGAACTCTTAAAAATAATGGTAGGCACTGAAGGTGAGGGAGCGTGTAGCTGGTGGGATTTGTTAACCAATGAATGTGCCCCAAAGCAGGCCTCCCATGGCATTTTCTATTCATGCCTCTATTTGGCCAAATGTTCTTTTAATTTCTGACTCAGAATGACCCAGGCTGGGAGAGTGGACGGGGCATTGAATGACAGAATGAGAATTCCCAGAAGTGTTGGGACGATCAACTAAATGAACAGGGTGAAATTGAACAAGGTTAAAAGTAAAGCCTTGCCCCTGAGGCTCAAAAAGTTAACTGCCCTGTGATGACCTGGGGGGCAGACTCGGCAGAAGCTTTGACGAGGCCCTTAGGATAGAAGCC
>NW_024412388.1:100172998-100175717 GCF_014898765.1 Herpailurus yagouaroundi | reverse complement strand
GAGTAGGAGGTCCTGTAGTATTTCACACTGGTTGGACCCCATTGGGAGCAGTTTGATTTTTTTTTTTTTTTAATTTATTTTTGGGACAGAGAGAGACAGAGCATGAACGGGGGAGGGGCAGAGAGAGAGGGAGACACAGAATCGGAAACAGGCTCCAGGCTCCGAGCCATCAGCCCAGAGCCTGACGCGGGGCTCGAACTCACGGACCGCGAGATCGTGACCTGGCTGAAGTCGGACGCTTAACCGACTGCGCCACCCAGGCGCCCCGCAGTTTGGTTTTAAGCACATTCTAAGAGGGCCACTGAGCATGCCCAGAGAAAAGCATTTTGGGAAATCTCCACAAACCATTTTACACTCAGAATTTACAAGGTGCTGGGGCTGCTTACCTGAGAAGACTGAAATCTTGGCACGTATGCAATAGCTGTCTACAGTTATTTGAAGAGCTTATCCAATTAACTCCAAAAGGCCAAAGAAAGGTCAATGGGTAAAAATCATAGTGGGGCCGACCTTCGTGGTATAGAGGTTTATCATGAAGATTTTGTCCTTGGGTCGCCGGGGGGCTCAGCTGGTTAAGCCTCTGACTTCGGCTGGGGTCATGATCTCTTGGTTCGTGAGTTCAAACCCCACCTTGGGCTCTGTGCTGACCGCTCAGAGCTTGGAGCCTGCTTCGGATTCTGCGTCTCCCTCTCTCTGCTCCTTCCCCTCTTGTGCTCTGTCTCTTAAAAATGGATAAACATTAAAAATTTTTTTTTAAAAAGATTTTGTCCTTGAAATATCCAAATTACTTAATGGCTTTCGGTCTGATTTCCTCCTCTGTAAAACAGGGTCAATAATAGTAACTCTTTAACAAGCTACTATGAAAAGAAATTGAAATGTACATAGCCCAGTGCCTGACCCAATGTAACCATTAAAGTGTTGGTATATCTTACTTTCTAATGACTTACACTTAGAGCTGCCTGATAGTGGACGAGGTTGCTTTCAGAGGCCTTGAGCCTGCTTCCTCCCACTGATCACGTCTAAGTGCCCACACAGGTGGTGTGGGAGGCATGCCGTCACTGGGTTGGGGACTGGAGTCAAGTGGTCTCCAATGTCTCCCTTTTTCCACCTTCATTTCAAGGAACCACCTCACCTCATCCTTGGTCTTAGTCTCAGGCCATATGATCTGGGAAAGTCTGACCCCCACCTCCCAGATCCAGAGGTTGGCAGGAGACTAAGGCCTGGCCAGCATGTCCCTTCCCTGGTTGTGATGATCTGTTCAGGGACGTGCCTGTGACCCAAACCAGCCCAACAGCTTCAGGATGGGGCTGAAGGTCCTGTGAGAAGGAGGATTTCTGTCCCTGGAGATTGATAATCTTGACCCTGGAGACCTTGGTGGCATTATTTGAGAAAGAAGTCAAGAGAGAGAAAAGTAAATTTGAGAGATGGGGAGAAACAAATTCCTAATAACATTCTCTTAACAGCTAGATCCAGCTATTCCTGAAACCCTCATGCACATTTAAGGTACTTCAGTCAATAAATCCCCCTTTTCCTCCAAGTCCGTGTGGGCTGGGGATCTCTCTTTTGGGAACCAAAGAGGAATGGCCAAGCCTTAGTTCTCCTCGTTAGGAGGATAGTAACCTACAGGACGCTGGGGGAGATCACAAATCCCTTTGGGCAATTCCAGCTGAAACAACAGACTACCTATGACTGGGTCTCCATGGGAGACCCCCCGTGGGAACCGCTCAGCTGAGCCCAGTCATTCCATGGACCATGAGAGACAACAATGAACTGTTATAGATAGCTGTGCTGGGCAACTAGAACACACATCTAATGGTGGGGCCTCTGAGAAAATTCCAGCAAGTGCTGTAAAAGCCTCCAGCCCAGGGGGAGCTCCCACTTTGTTTCTGAGCTACTTGGCGGCAGCCAGGGTACAGTGACTCTAACTGCAGCCTTTATAACCCCTTTGTCTACTCTTTTCCTTATCAGTGGTTAGGATGACAGCCCTTCTTAAATTCTGAAGGATTTCTTTTATTCCAGGCCCTCATCCGATTCACCTCCCTTCCATTCAGCCAATCTGTGTGCACACACCCTCAGTGCCGCCCGTGGTAATAAGGGGTTCTATTCCAACGTCAGGTCAATCCTTTTCACCTTATTTCAGGGAGGAATTCAATCAGAGAAACTCTTTTGTTCCTTGGGGTAGCTGTTATTTATAGACGCTACTGATTAGATAAAATCTGTAAAGTTGAAATGTACGTACCCATGGGTTTAGGAATCCTGCTGATAAGCATTTATTCCGTGGACACTCATAAAAGTTTGCTAAGATAGCTACAGAAGGATGTTAAGTGGAGCCTTTTGGCAACTGGGGGGAAAAAAAAGAACAAATTGTCCAGGCATAGGGACTGGTTGAATAAATTATGGTACCTCTAAATGTGGGATCTTGTGAAGTCAGATTTTTTTTTTTTTTTTTTTTTTTTCAAAAGAGATGAATCTATGTGTTGATCTGGAGAGAGCTCTGGGGTATATTGTGACGTGGAAACCACACTCCTACCACATTGCATAACTCTGGTGGGCACTGTTCACGTTGTGCACTACCTGAACGCAGCCCTCACTCGGGGCACCCGAAAATGCAGTGGGGTTGCTGTCCCAGGGAGGGGTGCAATCCTCAGGCTAAAATATTTAAGCGCAAACAGATATGTTGTTTCATACATAAACGCTTCTCCCTGGAGTGGGGGGGGGGGGG
>NW_024412388.1:100144513-100172898 GCF_014898765.1 Herpailurus yagouaroundi | reverse complement strand
GTTTCACTTTTTAATTTGTACCTTTTTGTCCACATATATCATCCAATCAAGTACTTGTATCCATTAACCATCTACAGCTATTACCTGGGGGGTGGCGGAGAGGGGATGATGGGCCATGTTTGTTTTAGTCTTTAGACTTTTCTACGCTAGGCTTTCAAACCCTAAGGTGCGACCTTTTCCCCCAAAGAAACCGCTAAGCTTTACTGTATATACCCAGCCTGAGTTTTGGAGGTTATCCAAGGCAAGGTATCCATTTTTCTCGGGGGAAGCATAACACTTGCTCCTGTTACAACATTCCCTCCTGTGATGTGCTTGTTTCTGCTTGTGCAAGAAACCTTGAAATCCTTGGGTGAGCACATATTTTGGTCCCCCGTGGTGGTTAGTGGAATGTGGGACCGGGGTACAGGTGGGTGACGGCTCCCGTAGAGAGGCGCTGTCCCCCCCCCCCCCCCCCCCCCCCACCACCCTCAGTTGGTCCCTGCCAGGTGGCCCACGCCATCAGCCATCAGACACCCCGGTGCTGCTCCCTGCGTGCCAACTCCCAGGGCTTGTTGGAAGAGGGACATGAGTCAGCACATTTGCCCGATTCGAGGCTGGCCCGGCGCCAGCATGATGCCCTGCCTGGATTCAACTGCGCGACTCCAGCAGTAACTGGCAAGATGGGGTCATAGCCGCCTCTCGGGTTCTAGAAATGAGCTCATCTCCTTTGGCTGCTCTGGGGAGACAGATGCCCGGGGAAGGGGAGCCAAGGGCAGCTGGTCTAGGGGGAGGGCTGCCTCCTCACCAACACCTCAGGGAGAGGGACAGGACTGGGTACAGTCTGAGGAGTCCTGACTCCCCAGCTGACACCCCCCTCCAGGCCAGGGGAACTCCTGATGTGGCCCCTCTGCAGCCTGGTGGACGAGGACTCCTACCCACATATTTCTCAGCAACACTCTGTTCTAGCTCCCCGGCTTCTTCTTGGTGGAGGTCCCCAACGAGCAAAAGCCATATGACTGCAAGCATTAAACAATCATTCACGTAAATCAGTGAGGTGAGAGCCATCCTCGCTGCCGGCCCCGAATCGCTGTCTCTTTAAAGCTCCCTCTCCAAATGGTCAGTCGGGCTCAAGGACCTTACTTCTCACACCCTGTGCACCTGCTCACGCCCTGGCCCCTCTCCACTTCAGGAGCTCCACAAATCAACCAAAGAAACGCCTGGAGTGAATGCTCTTCGTTCTGGGTGTCCCTGGAGCTCCCTTTGGCCTGGTGATCCCTCTGACTGAGGAAAATACTGTCTTAACCCATTATGGTTTGACCTTCAGGGTTAGCTGAGGGTCCCCAAGGAATTTTGTTGTTTCCCATGGCTTCCCTAATTTGGGGTTCTCTTCTTCAGAGGCAGAGAAGTGTCCTTGTCCTTCAGGGGAAAAAGCCCCCCAAGACCTCACACATCGGGGGCCCCCTCCATTTTCAGAACAATTCTGAACAGCGTAATGTCACAGATGGTTGGTCCTGTGACAACAGCAGCTCCTTCCTGGGGACCCCACTTCAGAAGGGATCGGTCCCCATGTCAAGAGACCACAAACGCTGGCACCGTCGGGGACGTGAGGGGGAAAACAATTTCATTGACTGATGTCTGTCAGGGGCTATGCTGGACACCATAAGAATTTCAATCTTCTATATTCCTCTCGACAATCCTGAGTGGAAACATTTTTGCCCTGTGTTCCACAGAAGAGGGAACCGAAGCTCCGGCATTTAGTGGTTTCTTGGGGTCACATAGCTCAAGTAGAGCCGCTGTCTGCCCCGGGCCCCCCCCGCCCCCCGCAAACCTCTGACTACCTCTCTCTGGGTGACTGAGGTGACACTACAGGCTGAAAAAGTAAACAGTCCTTGGTGAGAGAATCCGATCGAGTGTTCAGATAGACCCGGCGTGCCCCTCCCACAGGTGCAACATGACCCAGCCTTGCGGTTCACTCACAATGGGGGCTTTGTGCCAACACGGCAAGGAGACGGCGAGTCTCAACCCGTGGCACATGCCATTCCTGCCCTGATCCTAATTCCCATGAAAGTCTGTCAAATAGGATTGAAAGGAAAACCGAAGGAGGCTGCAAAGCCCTTTCCCGAGGCCCCCAAATTCAGGGCCTTTCCACCCAAGGCCCAGTTCACTCATCCCTCCCCACGTTGGTGGGCCTAACTGGTAGAAGACCGCTGTCATTGACGGCTGCGTGGGCCCCGGGCTTGGAGCCTTTCCCCACTCACGACGACATGGCTGTAGGACCACACAGGGGCTACCGTGTCCCCTGAAACACCGTCCGCTGGGTAATGATGGCAATGGCTGTTGCCGCTTAGGAAGGCACTTTGTGTGCCTGGCTTGTGGCCCTGTGGTTACCATGATGAGGCTAGAACGGAGTCTCCAGGGTCCCCACTCGGGCCAAACCATCATCAAAGTCAATCTCCAAATAGAGTCAACTCTCAATTATTCATTGACTAATGGTTCAGTCTGTCCCTCCCCTTTCTCCTCCTCCCTCTTTCTCTTGCTTCTCGTTGCCAGCAGCGTTGTGGCTCTCCTCAGTGATATGCCCACCAGCGCAGGACATGGCAGAGGACTTGACTAGTCAGCATCAGGGCCTGTTAGCGATCCCAGTAAAGAGTTCAAGAAGCACTTTGGGCGGAACATGGATTTTGAATAATCTCGCTAAGCTTATCCCCCCTTACCATGGATAAGAGACAACTGCCTTGAGTTCTTTGAGCCCCTCTGCTAAGTCTTGCCAGGAGAAGAAACAGAAGGACTGACATCCACCCACAGGGAGCCAGGGCCCAGGCTGAGACTGGCCAGGATGAGAGGCAGGCGTGCCCCATCTTGCAGACCCAGGATGCGTGTGTGCGTTTACCCAGAATCTCCAAAGATCTGTCTCTGGTGGGGGGTGGAGAAAACGACTTTGGAAATAAAGGAAGCCCCCAGAGTTTTCCTCTCTTGAATGGCTGGAGTTTTATGTCCCCCGATTCAATAAATTGGCACATAAAACACGAAGAGCCGTTTCCAAAAGTTGAATTCACCTGACTTCAGCTACTATAGAAGTTGTCGCATCTTTCCCAGCCACCAAGATGACTTTGGAGGCTTAAGCTGGGTTGCATTTCCAAGAAAAACCACCACCAGAGCTTTGCTTCGTATTATTAATAAATGCTCACGTATTGACACATTAAGTGATCAAGTGATACACGTGAAAATATCTTATTTCATCTTTCTAACTCCACGAGGTAGAAACTATTATTTCCCATTTGCAGAAAGTGAGACTTGTAAGTCACTTGTTCCAGCTCGTTCAGCAGTGAGGGGACAAGAAGAAGTTGTCTTACTTAATTTTCAGACATCACAGTCTTTGATCTACAGTGCGGTCCATGACGCATGATTTAGCCTCTTCCCTTGAGCGACAAAACGCCAGTAATAAAACTGGGGATCCCCAGCCCTACTTGGTCCTCTCCATTGGTGTCCTGAGTTTCAGATGTGTGTAGCCCGGGCGTTCCCCTCCGCTGGACCATCCCTGCCATTTAGCCGTGAATCGTGCATGTCGTGTGGTTTTTTATGTGTGTCCTCTCAAGCATTGTTAGGTCTTATAATCTAACTTTTCCTGTGATACTTTCTCTCCCCAGAGTGTCATGAGAAAGGATGGTGTCATATTTCATGCCTATTGGAATTTGTCACTCTTCCTAAATGATCCCAGGCATGGGGCAAGCCCATAAAACCCACTTCCTGATTATTTAGTGGACTGATTTAGGAGTAGAAACCACGTGGAGCATACTTCTAGTGTATCGCTCACGGTGCTTAACACAGCCCTCGGCATAGAGTAAATGCTCACCATTTTTGTCGACTTGAGTGTCGGACCATTGGGAAGAAAGAGAGAATGAGTCCCATAGTCACCAAAGCATCTACTGTGTGGCTTCTGTATATTATCTAATTTATTTTTTTAATGTTTCTTTCTGAGAGAGAGAGAGGAACAGAGAGAGAGGGAGACACAGAATCTGAAGCAGGCTCCAGGATCTGCGCTGTCGGCACAGAGCCCGACATGAGGCTCAAACTCACGAACCACGAGATCATGACCTGAGCCAAAGTCAGACGCTTAACCGACTGAGCCACCCAGGCTCCCCACTATATTATCTAATTGAAACTTCACAATAATTCTGTGATGTAGACGGTGTCCCTACTTTTCATATAGCCTCAAACCAACAGCTGGGGAATGAGGAAAGTAACGTTCATGTACAGGGCCCCAGCAGCAGGGTGAGGAAACCATAGGCAACTGACAACGGAGTACCACTCTTGGGGACACCCAGGAGGTAGTTACGTGGCACACAAGCAGGGGGCCGGGGTTAGACGGGCCACGTTCTAGGAACGACGGAGAGGTAGGACAGGGTGCCTCAGCCTGCAGCCCACAGCAACAGCCGTAGGGAGTTTCTGTCCCGACCTTGGACTTAGTCCCGCCACCAGACTCTGCCCGTATTAAGCCTTTGTCTATGGGCAAATGACAGCAACCCTCCAGCCCATTACTTTCCAATTGTTCCTGGACCTGAACTGGTTCCAGCTGGATAAATCTGCATCAGAACAGAGAGAGGGCTCCCTAGGAATCTGTGGGAATGTGGAGGAGTGGGCAAGATAGGAGACAGTGGGATTAAAAGATTTAACAAAGAAAGCACTCCTTTACACGGGACAATGCCCAGCAGGCTGGTTTTAGAGCACGGACGGAGTGGGCTTTCTAGAGCCCGGGAACGAGGGAGTTTATATTTACCTAAACGTCTACAAACCTTTGAGGCTGCTGGTCTGCCTGTCTTGTGGGAGCCTGGGATTGTGCCAGAGTTCTCACCCGTCCCGCCCACTTTCTGTGCGTGCCGGCTTCCCCTGCAAGTTGGGAAAATCTGTCTCCACAGGAAGGCTGATAGGTGAGACAGACCTCCCGGAGAGGGAGGCGGGAGGGGGCCTTACCCCAAGCCCCACTCCGAGGTGCGTGCCCTTGCACACAACGGCTCCCATTCTGCCCAAAGAGATGGGTGCGATCCTTGCCTAGGTGGCAAGACAGGGGGACCCCTCAGGTCCCTTCCTGCCCCATTTTTAGGAGCCTGGGCTCAGCACTTAGGACCTCCTCTCCCTTTGTTCATCGCTGCCTGGGTATAGCAGGTGCTCAGTAAAAAATTGTCAAATAAATGATTTGACAATGTGTCTATTAACCTGTCCTCCTCTGCAGCACCGCGGCTGGGCCGGCAGTTGTATAACTCTGGGGGGCAGGGTGGAGGGTGGGGGAGCAGAGTGGGGCGGGGGGGAGCCACTAGACATGCGTGCTGTTGGTCAGTTCTCGGAGGGAGATAGGGCTTGGCTCTCCCAGCTTCTTTCCTATGGGTGAAGAAACAACGCCCAGGGACGCAAGGGCCCCACATGCTCAGATCCACCAGCCTCTCCACCATGCCCCTCTACCAGCCTCCTTGCCCCCTTCTTAGGACCTGCAATTTCTTCCCTCGGCACCCAAGGTCCTTCGGACCCTCGTTGACCTAACTCTCCAGTTCAGATTCCCATGCCACCCAGCCTCTCCACCACGTTTGGGACTTCTAGTACTTGGCGGTTCCCCCTTCTCCCCTTCATTTGGGAAACTTCTCGCTTTGGAGTCCACAGTCATCACCTCTTCTGGGAAGCCTTCCCGGGATGCCCCTAGGCAGCCTTAGTGGTGACTCGTCACAGTACTTAGCACTTGCATTTGTGCCATAGTAGGATTACCTGGCTCTCTCCTCTCCTTCCTGGGTGATCTTCTAGAGGAAGGATCTTACGCTTTACCCCTACCGCACTGCCTGCCTGCCACAGAGCAGGAGCTCCAGGGATGTTACTGAACGACGATCGCTACTATTTTATTTAAACCTGCCACTTTAAACAAGCTCGTTCCACGCAGTAACTCACTTAACCCTTACAACGACAACCCTATGAAGTAGATGATTGGGATGCTTCCTAATTTAAACTATTTCTTATCATAATTGAGCATCGCATGTGATCGAAGAAACGCAAGCACGAGCCAGCGAGGGCAGAGCCCAGCGCAGAAGTAGACAACCATCTCGCCGACCTCTTCCTGCTCACCAGAACCTCTGTAAGCTCATTCTTGCCTTCCCAGGAATGTTCCCCTTGTCCACAGCCTTTTGAAATTACAACTGTCTCCAGACTCAGTCACATTTTCCATGACACTCACTCTGCCCTCTGGCCCACACAGCTCACTCCCGACCTCCCGCAGCCTCAAGACCAGCAGGGGACACATGTTCTGATTTCTCTTCTTGCGTCATCGCGTCGCACTCCTCCCAACGTAAAGGACACTACTGCTCCTCCAGGCAAGTGTCTGAGCCTTGCGTTCTTGTCTTCCCCTCTCGTGTGCCCAGCGGATTGTTAGGAGCACGAGAGGGGCTAGAGGATACTTAGCGGTGTTTTGAACCACAGAACACCTCGGAGTTTATTCCCTTCTTCGCCGACAATTGTCGCTATTTGCCGTGGTCCTGAGGGCGGCCCCGGCTGCCCCGCCCACTGCTAGGTGTGGGCGTGGTTCTGATCTGCGGTGTCCGGACCGCAGACTGCGGCTGGGGATATGTGGTGTAATGGAGGCTCCTTGTCCTCTTCTGCAGATCAGACCCGTTTACAGGTCTCAGCAACTGGCCTCTTGTTATCCCGACTCTTCCTTTTGATTTCCTCTCCTGAGCCCTGCAGAAAGGAGTCGGAGCAATGAAAGAACTGAAGAAGTTGAGCTGAATGAGGACGGGGTGAGACAACAAAGGAGTGTTCAGGAAGGAGACCGGCGGATCGGCTGGGGAATGGGACGGCGTGTGCCACCTCTGCCTTTCTGGGGACATCCTTATGGCGACCCACCACCTCCATGGGCCCCTGGATCCTGCTGGAATGAAGCTGTTGGAAGAGCCCAGAGCAGGAGCTTAGGGACCATTCGTTTACTCTGTACGCGACTTGAGCAGCTCACCTTCTCCCTAAGTTTCAGCTTTCTTACCTGAAAAATGAAATGATAGTGTCTAGACTACCCCCCTCATGGTGGGGGGGAGGGGGTTGTTGTGTGGATTACATGAGCAAAGTGTGTGAGACTCTGTGGACCCGAAGTCATTACAGCCATCCATTCATTCACCCCCTCACGCGTTCCGTAAATATTTATCGAGATCTCCCCGTGCACCAGACACCGAGTTGAGTTCAAGGGGGATTTGATGGAGGGCGTCGTACCAACAGATGTAGTTCCTGCTCTCGTGAAAACTACAGTCCAGTAGAGAAAATGGCTTCAGTTAATCCTACCATTGGGTAACTACTCAATGAGGTAACAGGAAAGGAGCACGGTTTCCATAGAGAAGCGTGGCTCGGGAACGGATCACATGACGCACTTTGTTGCTGTTGTAACCCTAGCCAACCGGTTCTCAAA
This sequence comes from Herpailurus yagouaroundi, assembly GCF_014898765.1. NCBI lineage: Eukaryota > Metazoa > Chordata > Mammalia > Carnivora > Felidae > Herpailurus > Herpailurus yagouaroundi. The sequence continues at coordinate 100,165,490 of NW_024412388.1, read as the reverse complement.
TTTTGAATTGCAAGAGTCACCTGAGCCACATTCCCCAAGGAGTCTGATTTCCTGGCTCTAGAATTTCCCTTCCAGAAATGGACATTTCTACCATGCTCCTCCACCCCCCTCCTCCAAGACATTCTCGTGCAACTGACCTTTGGCCAAATTTTAAGAAAGAGCGACCAAAGGTTAGCGTGGAGCCTTAACTAGAGACTGGTGCCTGCTGAGGTCTCTGCCACAATTCCTGTGTTTCTTAGCTGATTCCACTCCAGGCCATTCCTGAAGCCAACGGATGTCGGGAGAGCCAACGGATTCTCCTCTTCGCTTAAGCTACTTTGAGAGCCAATGGATTCTCCTCTTCGCTTAAGCTACTTTGACCTGGGTTTCCGGTCACTTAAAAACACTCCCTGCTGCCTAATTTAGGTCCTCCTGACCTCTGTGAGCTCCCCTCATGATGTCTGCTGGCTCTGCGGTGAATACAGGATACGCAGGGGTGAAGCCACGATTTACCGTTGGAAACGACAGTTAGCTTCATTACCGTTCTACATCTGCTCCCCCCACCCCGCCCCTTATAGCCCCTCGCGTTCATCTGTAGGCGTTTTGTGGCATCTGCAATACGTGCGATGCACTCAACACGAACATCAGCAAGTCGCGAAATACTAATTCTGACCACACGCGACTGGCGCTTACGTCCATGGCCGAATGCGATGATTTTGGTTGGATGATCGCTCCGTATCCCCAAACCACGCAGAGTGGGACCTGGGTGTTCGTGTTCTGGAGTCGTGTTCTGGGTGTTCGTGTTCTGGATCGTGGGTCTGGATCCTGGCTCTGCTGGCTCCATGATGGAGGACTACGTCACCTCACTTCTCTGAGCCCTTAGTTTCTCCATGGGCAAAATGAAAACAGTGAGTAAGACCTACCTCGTAAGGCGGTGGTGGGGGCCAAATGCACTACTGGACATAGAGAACTTAGACTAGGGCCTGGCGCACTATCAGGGCTCAATAAATCTTAGCAATTATTACGTGGGCATAAATGTGCTTACAGTAGCAATCCCTGCAGAAGGTCTCCCCCAACCTTTTACCCACATTAGGAAATCGTGTTTGCGACCATGCTTCCCTTTCCTCCGAATGAATACTGTTTTTTTTTAATTTAAATCTACTATTCACCTCCTGTCTCCTAGAGTTTCAGCCACCTTCACTTCTCCCTTTTCTGCCAATTCAGTGTCCTCCTCTTTGCATGAACTCCAGAGTCTCTGTGATGCCCCTTCCGTAACATCAAGACTCTACTTTGAGCCTCTGTCATTGTGTATGTCTCCTCAGTGGTCCTGGGGGCCCCCAGAGACCACACAGAAGCTCCAGGCACACCTGTGTCCCCAGTGCCCAGCACACACCATCACGGCCACCCAAACTACGTGCCCAGCACTCGCTGGTGGCTTACATAACTCCTGCCATTCTTACTTAGTCCCCTGAACTTTGTTTCCTTTGCTTGTAAATTAAGGGTAGTAACACCTACTTCCTTTGACTGCTGGGAAAATTGAAGGTGGTGACATATACAAAGCACAGGTCAAGGCTCAGTAACACTTAATATTGTAATTTTTATTACTATCTACCTGTAGAGAAAGTAAAACAAATCGAAGGTTGGCATTTTCACACACACATGCACCCTGTTTCATCTGCAGACTCCAGAACTGAGGCCAAAACTCGGCCAAACAAAGCTGGCCACTGACCACCAAGCCCAGTCTGGAATGATGAGGGCATCAGTCTAGTGCTCATCTTGTCTGGAAGAATCTGTTCCCCGTCACCACCATCACTAACCTCTTTGCTCCATCACTTTCTTTCTATTGTGGGTGTTTCTGTTTTTGTTTTGTTTTTCGTTGTAACATCATTTATTAATGATGTTAAGATTTATTAACTAATCTTTATTAGTTTGCTCCATAACTTTAACTCAGTCTGTCTCTCTGATAAAATTCACCAAACATTGAAATGACCCTTACTCATCTTGAAACATATAGTTCAGTTGTGTGAATTGCATTCACATCATTGCGATACCAATCTCCAGAACTCTTTCATCTTGCAAAACTAAAACTCTATATGGGGCGCCTGCGTGGCTCAGTCGGTTAGGTGTCTGACTTCAGCTCAAGTCATGATCTCGCGGTCCATGAGTTCGAGCCCCAAGGCAGGCTCTGTGCTGGCAGCTTAGAGCCTGGAGCCTGCTTCGGATTCTGTGTCTCCCTCTCTCTGCTCCTCCCCGACTCGCTCTCAATCAATCTCTCTCTCTCAAAAATAAACGAACATTAAAATTTTTTTTAAAAACCCTAAAACTCGATATCAATTAAGCCACTCCCCAATCTTTCCTTTCCCACCCCCTGGAAACCAGGTAACCATCATTCTACTTTATGTCTCTATGAACTTGACTACCCCAGGTACATCTTTAAGGGGGACTCACACAATATCTGTCTTTCTGTAACTGGCTTATCCACTTAGCATAGTGTCCTCAACTTTCATCTGTGTCGTAGCCAGAATTTCCTTCCTTTTTAAGGCCGAGTAATATTCCAATAGATGCATACACACCATCTTGTTTATCCATTCATCGTCAACAGCCAGTTGGGTTACTTCTACTGTGGACTATCATGACTACTGTTGCTATGAATATGGGTGCACAAACATCTCTTCAAGACCCTGGTTTCAACTCTTTTGCGTAACCAGGTATTCCCCCGCTTGTTGAAACTTCACGTTGGGCCACTTTACTTTTACAAATACCCATTTTTGCTAGGCAAAGAAATCCAAAGAGGAGTTTCACTTTTGTGAAAAGAGGTGAAAAGCCAAACTAGCATTCAGCATTTGTTTTGCAACAAGCCTCTATAGAGGCAGCTCACCCACCAGCAGCAAGGGTGGCCCCTCCAATCTCCTCCCCTGGGAACTGTGCTCAGACCTCTGTCCCAAGCCACCATAGGTGGTAGTATGTGGTGGTACTTAGGTGGTAGTATGTGGTGGTACATAGGTGGTAGCCTTGAACTGTGTCTGTGAGCATCTGTGATGCATCTCGCTTTATTCCGTGCATCCGTTAGCAAGGTGTATCCTATGTTCTCAGAAACGCCTAAGAGAGGTTACTTTTTGGATCTGGGAACACCAGACACTTTTCCATGTAAGTTAATGGTAATGACCTCTTTGCTTTATGCCATTTCAGCTTGTGAAAGTTTTCATAGGAACAGTCCTTTCAGAGTGGGGGGAACCCGTGTACCCAGAAGCAGAATTACTGGAGCATACCGTAATTCTACTTTAAATGTCCTGGTGAGCTGCCATACTGTTTTCCACGGTGGCTGCACCATTGGACGTCTTCACCAACACTGCACGTGGTTCCAATTTTTCCACGTCCTCGTCGATCCTTACTTTCCGTTTTTCTGAGAGAAGCCCTCCTTGTGGGTGCGAGGTGGGCCGTAACTCTATTTTCTCCCTGGCCTTAGGGGCTTTTTTGACCAAGGACCGACCTAAGGGGCGGATTTTTCCAACGCCACCCGAGGGGAGGGGCAGAGTCCTGGCAGAGGGAGCCCAGGCCCCCGTCATTCATTTGCTCATCGGGATTAAGCGCTTTTGTCTCCCGGTTGAGAAAACAGGCTCAGAACGATTAAGCAACCTGCCCGAGAGCACACGGCCAGAAAACAGGTATTTGAACCGGGCCCCTCATAAATGTGGAAGAATTGCCGTGTGCATCGATATCCACACTCTGAGCCCAATGTGAGAACGCTCCCTCTCTGATTCTCTCGAGGCAATACAACCCTTGGCTTCTGCTCTGCTGCTCCTCCCCCCTGCTACTCAGGGCCTGTTGGGCTGGGTGACTGGGAAACAGACTGCATTTATTATTTAACCAAGTGCCCAGGTGCACCTGCTGTGGCATTGGGTGCCGTTTATGATTACAATGAAATGCGTGGTTCCGAGCATTAGGAGATTTGCAAGAGTTTCCTTCTAGTCCCAAACTCAGAGACTGAGGGGCAAGGGTTGACCAGCTGGAGGTCCCTTTAAGTAAGACCTGCTTGCAGAGAGAGCCATTAAAAGATGATGCATTGGGCTTGGCTTTGCCTGGCCTTGTGTGCAAACAACAGCAGTTTCCAGATCTCTTCCCCTGCAGCAGCTGGGCGGAGCCCCTGTTTGGGACCGAGCAGGAGGTAAGGCAGGGTAGGCTGTCCCGGATCCCAGCTGGAGAGGACCGGTCCTGCCCGACCCAAGCTTGCAGAGGCAGCCAGCCTGTACTACTTGAAGTATCTTAAATGCACCCCGAGGGATCACTAGTCAATCAAGGCACGGCCCTAGCAGAAGAGGCCTTTAAAGGTGAACCCACATGCACCCCCGTGTGCGCCTCACGGCTACAGGTTAGCGATGCTTGACTGGCCCCCTCTGCCTGTTACGCTCCTGACTTACTGCAGAAGTAACCTTCATACTATGACCCGGTCGTGGAGAAGCCAGAGGTCAGTCCCGTGAGGGCTACGCCTTCAAGGAAGCCTGGCCAGAGGGGCCAAGAGGTGCTTGTGAACCTAGCTCTCCACAGCAACACGGGGGGGGGGGGGGCACCGGGGGGTGGGGGGGGGGGCAGTGAAGGGCCTGGGGCTTTGACTGGAAGGGAGCCGGAGGAACCAATATATGTGGGGTCCATAGCCAGTGTGGCTTGCACAGATACGCCAATCCATGGGCTGGATTGAGATGGGGGGTAACGCAGAACTGTGTTCCGGATGTAGAGAGGTTTGTCACCAGCTGCTGCACCAGAGATGTGACAGTCAGGACACGTGGCTGGTTATGAAGGTACTAAAGGTGTGAGAAGGGACTGGGGATAGTCCTGAGGATCAACAACATCTCTCTTAAAATCTACTTTGTGCAGGGCTCAGGGGACTGTTTTCAGTGAGTGCAGCCCTCAAGGATGTACACGCGCAAAAATCACATCTCCCCGTTCAGAAGTGGCGTTTGTACGTGTATGTGGCTGAGAGCTCAGACTCACCCTTCCGCTGCGAGCTTGTGCGAGCCTGAGCTTGAGACTCCTCCTGCAGTTCTCAAGTTTCAATCTGTAAAAGACGGTGTACAAGGCTCTGGGCCAAATGATGTCTACGAATTCATGATATTTCATCCTATGACACGTAGCCTAGTGGGTATTCACCCCCTGTTACAAATGAGGAAAGGAGGAAAAGCATCCTGGGGGAGGGCTGACTCTGTCCCCTGCACCAAAACAAGTGAATTGCTGGGAAAATGGCTCTGCACGTACCCTTTGAACTGGCCGAGAGTCAGTATTTGCTTGAGGAAGTGTATGAAGAGCCATCATTTAGAATTGATCATTCCCAGGCTGGTTACATGGAGTGGAATTGGATTGCTTTCTCAAACCCGGTGGCCTCTTCCTTCTTGTTAGCAAGATTGCACCGAGGGGCCCAAATCTCCCCAGATGTCCTTTCCTGCTGCACCTACAGTGGCTTCTGAGCAGGCCCAGAACCTCTGGGAGTTCTTTGGGAGACAACGAACGCCAGGGGTTACTGTGGAGAGGGAGGAGCCTGAGGTGGGGTCGTGGAGTGAGAGCAATCCTTCATTTAACAACGAGCTCTGGAAAAGGGAAGCCAGATGGACCAAAGAAAAGAAAGAAAGAGGCACACGCATCCCTCCCACTTTCCAGATGTTTGCACTCAGGCTTCTTCGTGTTCAGCTACTGTTTTAGACTTGCTGAATCAATAGTATCTTAGTCCCAGAAAGGACTTACGAGCTGATTGGTCCAGCCACACTATCTTACCGGTGGCAGGTACCTTGCCTGCTGTTACACAGCTAGCTGGTGACAAAGTCCAGACTGAAACCTCGGTTTCCTCATTCCTGGTGCAGTGCTCTTTCTATCTCCTCAATGGCTTCCAAACTGCTCATTTTCCAGATCCCTCCTGCAAGACTTTGTCCCTGGCCCCAGGGCGGCAGGCCCTTGCGACAGGAACCAACAGTTCGGGGAGCAGCAGGAGAGGGTGCACCGGGGGAGGCTGGGGGATGGGCCACCCTGCAAGTTCATTTTATTCACTTCAGTGAGACCAAATGAAATTGGAGCATGAACATGTTGAGTGTGCCTCTGTGCGGTCTAAACCAGCCCTGAATACTAACCAGGAAGCTTAGAGGGAGCTAAAAATAACTGGCTAATCACCACCAGGAAGAATTAACAAGGACTCGGAAGAAAGGAAAATGTCTTAATATTCCATCTCCCTACAGCTGGGCTCCAGCTGCGGCTGGTCCCCTCCTGGCTTCCACAGGGCAGGTAATTAGGCAGTGAGGAAGCTCCAACACTCATGCGCGCTGGGAGGGGGGGGGGGCCTGCCCCAGCCTGAAGGAGGGTAAACGGAACAGGGTTATTTGGGGTGAGGTGTTGGAAAACAGTGAACGCAGAAGAAATGCAATGTGACAGGAGGCAGGTTTTGAAGAATAAAACAGATGTCACAGCTTATACCCCTTCTCTTTTGAGAAAGCAAAATCCTTAATTAAAGGGAAACATCATTATCTTCTGCCTTGCAAACCCTCCGAAAGTCTTCCCTAAGCGCCGGCACCCAGTTCAATGCTGAAGTCTGTGCCCCGGGGACCACACTGAAATGAGGTCTTCCTGGCAAAATTACTCTTTGGACAAGGGCCAAGGCGAACCCACAAGAAACCGAATGCTGCGATGGAGCAGAGCATGCATGAAATTGTGAAGGCATGACTAGAATGATTCGCTCACAGAACCCAAAAGAGTAGGAATAGGGAACAATTATTGCCATTTGGGAGCGGTCAGGTCAAGAGAAATAAAAAAAGAAACATCATTTTGTAGAGGGCATGGTAATACTCAGAAGAACTTGCTTCCTCCAAAAAATTTAATGGGTTTAAATAAATAAATACAAATTGGTTTAGAAGATTCACGAGATTCACGAGTGCGCTTAAGCGCACATAGAACATTCTCCAGGATAGGTCACGTGGGAGACCAGAAAGCAAGTCTCAGTGAATCTAAGAAAATTGAAATCATATCAAGCATCTTTTCTGAACACAACAGTGTGAAACTAGAAATCAACTATAAGAGAAACTGGAATAAATAAATACGTACACAAGGAGGCTAAACAACATAATACTAAACAACCAACATGTCAACAAAGAAATCAAAGAGGAAATAAAAAAAATAAATGGAGACAAGTGAAAATTAAAACACAATGGTTCAAAATCTTTGGGACACAACAAAAGCAGATCTAAGAGGATACATACCTAACTCAAGAAACAATAAAAATCTCAAATAAACAACCTAACCTTACACCTGAAGGAGCTAGACAAAGAAGAAGAAACAAAACCCAATGCTAGTAGAAGGAAGGAAATAATAAAGATCAGAGCAGAAACAGAGAAAGACAATAGAAAATATCAATGAAACTAAGAGTTGGTTCTTTGAAAAGATAAACAAAATTGATAAACCTTTAAGAAAAAAGACAGAGGACTCAAATAAATAAAATCAGAAATAAAAAGGAAAAACAACCAACACGATAGAAATACAAAGAATTATAAAAGACTATTATGAAAAATTATATACCAACAAACTGAAATAGATAAATTCCTAGAAATGTACAATGTTCCAAAACTGACTTAGGAAGAAATAGAAAATTTGAACTAGAATCAATTACTAGTATCAAAATTGAATTGGTAATCAAAAACTTCCAACAAACAAAAGTCAAGGTTCAAATGGCTTCACAGGTGAATTTGACCAAGCATTTAAAGAAGAGTTAATATCTATTCTCAAACTATTCCAAAAAATAAAAAAGGAAGGAGAGCTTCCAAGTTCATTCTACTAGGATAGCATTACCCTGTATCAGGGTAGAAAAAGATGCTACAAGAAAAGAAAAGCTACAGCACGATATCCCTGATGAACATGGATCTAAAATCCTGAAGAAAATATCAGCAAACTGAATTCGATAATGCATTAAAAGAATCATTCATCATAATCAAATAGTATTTATTCCATGGCTGCAAGGGTGGTTCAATATTTGCAAATCAATCAATGTGATACATCACATTCAAATGAAAAAGAATAAAAGCCATATGATCACCTTGGGGCAGAAAAAGTTTTTGACAAAATACAACATCTGTTTATGATGAAAACTATCAACAAAGTGGGTTTAGAGGAAACATACTTTGACATAATACAGGCCATATATGAAAAAATTCACAGCTAACACCATGCTCAGTGGGGAAAAACTGAAAGCTGTTCCTCTAAGATAAGGAATAACACAAGGATATCCACTCTTACCACTTTTATTCAATATAATACTGGAAGTCCTTAGCCATAGCAATCAGACAAGAAAAAGAAAAGGCATCCAAACTGGTAAGGAAGAAGTAGAACTTTCACTCTTTACAGATGACATGACACTACATATAGAAAGCCCTAAAGACTGAATCAAAAAACTATTAGAACTAAAAAATGACTTCAGTGAAGTTGCAGGATGTGAAATTAATATATAAAAATCTTTCATGCTTCAATAGATGAATAATGAAATAGCTGAAAGAGAAATTAAGAAAATCCCATTTACAATTGTATCAAAAAGAATAAAGTACCTAGGAATAAATTTAACCAAGGAGGTGAAAGAGTTATACACAGAAAACTGTAAGACACTGATGAAAGAAAATGAATATGACACAAACAAATGGAAGAATGTATTGTGTTCATGGGCTGGAAGAATGAATACTGTTAAATGTCCACACGACTCAAAGCAATCTACAGGTTCAGTGCAATCTCTATCACAATACCAATAGCATTTTTCACAGAACTAGGATAAGTAATCCTAATATTTATATGGAACTACAAGAGACCCCAAATAACAAAAGCAATCTTGAGAAAAAAGAGCAAAGCTTAACATATTACAATCCTAAATTTCAAGATATGCCACAAAGCTTTAGTAATCAAAACAGTATGGTACTAGCACAAATAGTAGATACACAGATCAATGGGTCAGGACAGAGAGCTCAGAAATAAATCCACACTTATATGGTCAATCAATCTGTGAGACAGAAGGCAAGATTATGTAATGGGGGAAAGACAATCTTAATAAATGGTGTCATCAAAACTGGACAAGTACATGCAGAAGAATGAAACCGGACCACTTTCTTACACCGTAACACAAAAATAAACTGAAGATGGATGAAAGACCTAAATGTGAGACCTGAAGCCATAAAACTCCTAAAGGAAAACGCAGGCAGCAGTTTCTTGGACATCACCTTCCACAACACATTTATGAATATGTCACTTCAGTAAAGGAAAACAAAAGCAAGGCAAAATTAGCTATTGGGACTATACCGAAATACAAGGCTTTTGCACAGCAAAGGAAACAATCACAAAAACAAAGGAAACCTGCACAATGGGAGAAGATATTTGCAAATTATATATCCAGGAAGGGGTTAATATCCAAGATATATAAAGAACATATACAACTCAAAACAATCAGATTTAAAAAATGGTCAACAGACACATGAAAAGATGTTCAACATCACTCATCTTTGGATAAATGCAACTCAAAACCACCATGAGATATCACCTCACACCTGTCAGAATGGCTGGTATCAAAAACACAGGAAATAACAAGTGTTGTCAGGAATTGGGCGAAAAAGGAACCCTCATGCACTGGTGATGGAGATGTAAATTTGTGCAGCTACTGTGGAAAACAGCATGGAGGTGCCACAAAATACTAAAAATATAAACATCATATCATTCCACTACTGGGTATTTACCCGAGGAAAATGAAAATGAAAACACTGATTTGAAGAGGTGTATATGCACCCCTATGTCTATTACAGAATTATTTACAATAGCCAAGATACAGAAGCAGCCCAAGTGTCCACTGATAAATTAATGGACATACATATACACACACACACACACACACACGTACACACTGGGAATATTATCAGCCATAAAAAAGAATGCAATCTTGCCATTTTCAACAACATAGTTGGAGCTAGAGGGTATTATGCTAAGTGAAATAAGTCAGACAAAGACAAATACAATGTGGTTTTACTTCTGTGTGTAATGGAAAAAATAGCAAATGAACAAACAGACTCAAATTCGGAGAACAGACTGGTGGTTGCCAGGGGGAGGGGATGGACAAAATAGGTGAAGAGCATTTTTAAAAATTCATGAATGACAGGTACATTATTTTTAAACACTTTTTATGTTTATTTACTTTTAAGAGAGACAGAGAGAGAGCGCTAGCCAGTGGGAGAGGGGCAGAGAGAGAGGGAGACAGAGAATCCCAAGCAAGCTCCCCACTGTCAGTGCAGAGCCCCACACAGGGCTCGAACTCACAAACTGTGAGATCCCGCCCTGTGCCCAAATCAAGAGCCAGACGCTTAACTGACTGAGCCACCCAGGCGCCCCACGACAAGTACATTATTAGAAACAGTTGCCATTGAGTGCCATTGAGTGCCATTGGTAGCACACCCCGAACCCTTTGATTCACTACCATGGGCAACATGCTCGTGATGCTTCCCCAACCCATGTGCTTGGTGTGGGCAAGTGGGGGGGGGGTACAATAGAAAGCAGCTGGGGGTAAAATGAGAGGCAGAGTGAGGTGAGAAAAAGCATGCGGACTTTGGACGCGTAAGTGAGATGGGTCCAAGTCCTGCTCCACCAATTTTTAGCTGGATCTTAGCCCAGCTTGATTTACGCAGCTACGGTTAGCTTGGCTCTATGGGTCTTCATTTCTCACCTGCAGGTAAGACGGGCATGTGATTTCCTCTGTAACAGGAGAAGCAAACCACTGCACACCTGCGAAAATGCTTCATTCTAGTGTGCGATACAGATATTAGTGGCTGCGAAGCTATGGAAAGAGACAGCCACGAATTGGCCAGGTTGTGGGTGATCTTTCTGACGCACAGATGAAGACAAAAGAAGTATTTAAGCGCGCGGCGCCCGCACCTGGGTCCCCAAATAGTCAGCCTTGATTAGGCGGGTCTCGTCATCCCACTTTTTCTGCTGTTTATCCTGGCATGGGGCTCTAGTGGCTGGGTCTACTCCTGCCATGGCCTTGTGGGAAGGGTACTATTGGCAACCTGCAAGGGAGCCAATTTCTGGAAGTTGTCAAGTCTTGGCGTTGTCTTCCCACAGCCAGAGAGGTCCCGTCCTGCGGCCTGAGTCACACGGGGGTCCCCAGGGAGGGGACCGCAGCCTTCACTGGGACAGAAAGGCTTCAGAGGATCCTGCTTGGAGCACTAGGGACGGGCAGATCGGGAGTTTAAAAAAAAATCCCTGGGTCTTATATTGTTCCTGCTCCCAACGGGGAGATTTTTATTTTATTGTTTTAATGTTCGGTCTTTATCTGATACTATTCAAAACTCCTAAACAGCATGATGGCCTTCAAAGAAGAAAGAACAAAATTTAGAAAGCTAAAGTGGCAGCGGTGTCACCCGTTGGCTACGTGACATTATCAAATAGTTGAAATACTCTGAGCGTCATCTGGTGAAGACAAGAGGCTGGCCCTGCCACCTCCTAGGGCCTCTCTGGGGCTCATTTGAGATGACGTATAAGAAAGCTGTGAACTACATTATGTCACCCAGTGTGAACTTAAGTCATTATTGGAGCTGTTAGGTAGATGATTCTTTTTTTAATTTTTTTAAATGTTTATTTATTTCTGAGACAGAGACAGAGGGAGACGCAGAATCCGAAGCAGGCTCCAGGCTCTGAGCTGTCAGCACAGAGCCCGACACGGGGCTCGAACTCACAGACCGTGAGATCACAACCTGAGCCGAAGTCAGACGCTCAACCGACTGAGCCACCCAGGCGCCCCGGTGGATGATTCTTAGTAATAGTTTGCATTAGAATAGCACTTGATTTGGTCAAGTTTATTAAGGTATAAATTAAGGAACAAAATGTGCCCTTTTTAGTGGACAGCTCTGAGTTTCGACAAACACACACAGCTATGTAAGCGCCAGGATGAAGAAGATCCGACAGTTGCACCCCCACCTCCACCCCATTCCCTGAGGCTCCTCTGTGGCCAGCTTCCCATCCCAAAGAGGTGGCAATCACTCATTCAATGCCCACCCCCACCCCAGCGATCTCTCATCTGTTTTCCACCCCTAGAAGTTTTACTTTTTCCAGAATGTCATATAAGCTGAATAATACAGCATGAAGCCTTTTGAGTCTGGCTTATGTCGCTTACCATAATGCATGGGGACTCACCTAACTTCACGTATTTAAGCGACTCATTCCTTTTTATTGCTGAGTAAGTAGTATTTCGTTCTATGGGTGTTACCCCATGGTTTCTTTACCCATTTGGGTTGTTTCCATGAATAAGCCACTATTAACTTATGTATACAGGTTTTTATGTGAAAGTAACTTTTTATTTGTCTTAGGCAAATACATAGGAGTGGGGCGTTGTTCCATCATATGGCAGGTGTGTGTCTAACCTTATGACACTGACAGATTGGTTTTTGGTTGCTGTTGTTGTCATTGTTATTTTAGAGAGAGAGAGAGAGTGTGTGTGTGTGTGTGTGTGTGTGTGTGTGCATGTGTGCTAGTCGGGGAGGGGCAGAGAGAGAGAGAGGGAGAGAGGGAATCCCAAGCAGGCTCCATGTTTGGTGTGGAGCCCCACGTGGGGCTCGATACCACAACCACGAGATCGTGACCTGAGCTGAAATCAAGAGTCGGAGGTTCAACCAACTGAGCCACCCAGGTGCCCCAACGGATTGTTTTTGTTTTTTAAAAAAAAATTTTTTTAACGTTTTATGTATTTTTGAGACAGAGAGAGACAAAGCATGAACGGGGGAGGGTCAGAGAGAGAGGGAGACACAGAATCGGAAGCAGGCTCCAGGCTCTGAGCCATCAGCCCAGAGCCCGATGCGGGGCTCAAACTCCCGGACCGGGAGATCGTGACCTGAGCTGAAGTCGGAAGCTTAACCGACTGAGCCACCCAGGCGCCCCGGATTGGTTTTTGAAATGGCTGTTGAACTTTGCATTCTAGCACAGCACTTTAAAAAAAAAAAATCTCGGGGCGCCTGGGTGGCGCAGTCGGTTAAGCGTCCGACTTCAGCCAGGTCCCGGATCTCGCGGTCCGTGAGTTCGAGCCCCGCGTCAGGCTCTGGGCTGATGGCTCAGAGCCTGGAGCCTGTTTCCGATTCTGTGTCTCCCTCTCTCTCTGCCCCTCCCCCCTTCATGCTCTGTCTCTCTCTGTCCCAAAAATAAATAAACGCTGAAAAAAAAAACCTAAAAAATAAAAATAAAAAAAAATCTTAAAAAAACATATTCCTAAGCCCTCATGTGTCCAATTTTATTTTCTCCCCCAGATAGCTCTGTGTGATCAGGAGGGTGAAATTCCTGCCCTTGTGTAACAGGTGGGGATGTGGGGGCCAAAGAGGAGAAGTTACTATGGCAGAGGCTGTTATACACCCCGCTAGATATCCTCTCCCCTTCTTCCTTTTAATGAAGACCTTCCTCATCCCTGCTGAGTTTTGGCTGAGCACATGGTACCCATCAAGAAACTACATTCCTCAGTTTCCCTTGCATCTCCGTCAGGTGATTAGCCTCTGGTCAGTGGGCTCTGAATGGGGGCCATATGGGCAAACTCCAATTCAATCCCCCACGACGGCATTTGCTCTCTCTTCACATTCTCGTTTCCCTTTCCTGCTGGCGGGAATGTGGCTGTGGAGTTGCAGGTGAAGACAACAGAAAAATGGAAGAAACCTGGGTGCTTGACTGATGTCACGGGACAGGGCTGCCCTGACAGCCGGGGCCACCCAGACTGTCAGGTGACCCTTCCTTCTCCCACTGTAATTTGGGGTTCTCTTTGCCATCACAGCTTAACATTTATCCTAGCTGCTACGGTCACATGCCAGGTTAAGTGGGAGCACGTGACAGCTGGTCCACCCAGCCTCGCCTATCTTGTGTAGGAAATTATTAAGAAGAAAATCATCTCTGTTGAAAACAAGTTATACCATGTATATGTCAACCCTTTGATCTAATGGGTTGATAGCCCCTATCAAAGAAAGAAGCGACTTTAGAGAGTGGTATAGTCTACTTTCCATGAGCCCTCGTTAGCCCCCGGGGGTCACCTCTTCCGATCTCCCACACCCCCACAGGGCTGGGCCCTCTGCTCTGCGTGAGAGGCATTTATTTCGTTCACGGAGGATGCTACGCGAAGGAACAGCAGCAAATGAAGTCGTTAGGGATAGGATGGTAACTAAAAGACTCTGGAGGGCAGACTGAGGCATTTGGACTCCACGGATGAAGCAGGAGGCAGAAGACAGTTGCACAGGGAACAGAGAAGATGGAGTTGCTTCTGGCAGCTGCGTGGTGAGCAGACTGGAGGGGAAGAGTCCAGGGGTAGGGGACCCTCTCGGGAGGAGACGTGAGGACTTGAGGAATGCACGGGCATAGGTCGAGTGGCTGCCGGCACATCACGCGAGGAGAAAAGGAGCCAATGACGAGGGGAAAGAGGATGGGGTACACTGAGGTTACGGGGAAACTGGAATTGGATTGCTAAGGACCCTCTCCCAGGGCACCTACTGCACTCACCCCTGTCTACCCCCTTCCCTGCTTCCCTAGCAAGCACTTCTTCCCTTGTTGGGAATACCCTGTTTGTCTTCAAATCATGTGGCAAGGGCCAAATAGGGACGGACCTACCCCCTGCGGTAGCACAGTGTCCCCAGCCTGGGTGCCCGGATCCCACAGCAGTGGATGAAGGAGGTGGGGAAGGTTTTGATGCCATAGGTAATGGGGAGCCACTGCAGGTTTTGGAGGAAGAGTGTATCTCACTAAAAGTGATACTTGAGCGAATAGAGTAAGTCCCACCACCAACAAATAATCCTATAGAAAAAGTGATTCGATTTATTCAGGGTGTTAACTAACTCAACTTGTCTAGGACCTAAATGCAGTCTTGAAGACAGGATTAAAGCTGCTTGGGATCTATCGACAAAGGGTAGTGATAAAGAGGAATGAATTCAAGAAGAGAAGGTAGGTTGAAAAGGGCACAGGGATTAATTTCTATGCCCTTATTTTGAATTATATAATTTTAGAACACAGTGGGATCTTCCAAAACATCAAAGAAGGAAGATAGGGAAGAATGGAAACGTTCTGACTGAAAGGACACCTGGGGACAAGTCCCAACTCTACCACCAACTTGCTCTGGGGCCTTAGGCCTGTCATTTACCCTTTCTGTGCCCCAGATGGGCCAACCATACTTGATGATCCCTACGGTTGCTAACATTTCCACCATCGGGGGCAATTCAATAACACCTAAACCAAATGTGAACGTGTCACCTATATTATGGATGGTGAGTTGGCGGGCTTGCAAATTAAAAAAAAAAAAAATGCAGGGATTTATAGATCTATGTTTCTCAAACAAGGTACAGGTACCCTTGGGAGTGCTCAGTGATGCCCCAAGGAGCCACAGGACAAACAAGGAACGTCTTCTTGAAATGTCAACCATATTTGCTCGTCAGTGGTTTCAAGTATATTCACATGACATCAGAAATAAATTATGGAGAAGAAAACAATATCCTAATATGTTAAAAAATAGAACATAACGCTTCAAAAAGTTTTGAGCACGGGGAGAGCTGTTTGGAACCGGGTGTCTGTGTGTGTGCGTGCACATGTGTGCATGTTTTGGGAGACGGATTCTAAACAAAAGCAAGAGGAAATGGAGAGAAGAGGGTGAAAAAAAGAAAGGCAGGAGAGAGCCCGAAAGAAGGGAGTGAGAAAAGGGGAAATAGCACAGGCTTGACCCTTCTGTAGTCATAGCAAGCATAAAGGTGCTGATAAGAGAAGCAATCGGTACAGATTCCACATTTGCTGTTGCTGGGATTGGGGCTGGCTCGGGAGATCACCGGGATCTACAAACTCTAACGATTTTCTTTTTCTTTCTCGAGTTCAAGGTTACTTCTTCCTCCCCTTCGCGCCCTTTTGGCTACAGAGGCTTTTGTGACCTCGACAGAATAAAACATTAGCTGTTGTTAAAAGCGTCTTTCTGCTCAGGGAACAGAGCCTCCCTATTGACTCTGTAAGGTGCTATCTTTCCCCAGAGAAATCAGCCTTGGCTGCGAGTCCGCGGGCCTCTGGGAGGTGTAATTTGCCAAAGGAGTTCAAATAAATACACCACCCAGAGCAGAGCCGTGCCCAAGGCTGGAAAGAATCCACCTGCTGAAAAGCCCTGTTCCTCCCATGTGGCATCTTCAGGGGCTGAAAACAGGAAAGCCCCAACAATAGGAGGAACGTGGGGGTTTGCCGCAGCATTTACGGCCTTGGAGAGAGCGATTATCTCTTGTCGTGTTGCTGTCCAGCAGCTGATGGGGAGGGAAAGGCCAAGCCCTGCCCTCTGAGCCTGGCTTCAGGTCTGTCACTGGTCTGTCCTGGCTGCAGCCCCAGGCAAGCAGACCCACGGGGGAAGGACTGGGGCACAGGACAGTCCTGGCCCTGGAGTCTGCACCCTCCGCTAGTGGCCGGTGACTCTCCAGAGGGTTTCCCGGGACCTATTCTGCGCAGGCAGTAGGCTAGGTCCTGGAACACAAACCCACGCAAGAACCAGCACTCGCTCTCGAGGTGGCAGGATAGGGAAGGCACAGAAGCAGCCGTTTCGGCACAGAGGGATGCGTTTCGTGAAGGGACGTCAGGATGCCGTGAGAACACTGGTGCCAGCATTCACAGGAGATGCAACACAAGATGCAACACAACATTGCGGGCTGGAGGGACCCAGAGGGGACACCCTGCCTTCCCTGTGTGGGCTGCGGGAAGAAATGTGTGGCCCAAGGGTGGGATGGAAGGGAATAGTTATGACACCTCAGCTACACAGTTTACTTTCTTCTCACCTTCTTTCCCCACTCAGACCTTTTGGGCAAAAGATACAGATTTGAGGGGTAGGGAAGGGTAGAGATATTCTTCTCCAGGCCTCGGATCAGGGTCTCTGGTCACCAACAGAGCAGGGACTTTTTCACAGAGGACGCAGAATGTGAGGGGCCCACAGCGGAGGTGGGGACAGAGGGTTGCCAGAGGCCCACGGTCCCATGGAAGGCCCAGAGGGTATCCTCACTTCCTTCTCAACTTCCAGCCAACCAAAGGAGCGCCACATAATTTACTTTCCCTCCCTTCATTGCCCCTTTTCTCAAACATATTGGTGGTTTTATATCTCTGGGCGGAGCAGAGTTGGAACGTATGGTCTTGGCAAGACGTCCCTTCTTGGAGACCACTCAGAAAGAGCTCCCCTTTCTGGCATAGAGCACACGGAGCCTCAGGGAGAAGCTGTCACTGTCCAGGTGCTTTCTGGCGGCTGCCGCCTTGGGAGGAAAGCAGGACCACAGGGAGCTGCCGATCCCGAAGGACCGGACAAGACCGGCTAAGATAGCATTGTTCGAAGGTTCTTACTGAAAGCCAGTTCCGAACGTCAGATTTCTACATGCAGGTATTTGAAAGCACGGGCATATTGCCTCATCAAAAAACAACAAGCAAAACAAACAAACAAACAAACAAACAAACAAAAAGCACCTGACCATGTTGTTTGTCTTCATTCTCTCCCTTCTGGGTGTTATCTAGAACTTCCAGGCCCGGGAGAAAGGGAATCGATTCCTGAGAATGAGCCTTACTACCCTACAGTGTTCCCTCCAACTTCCGGAATACATTTCAACCCCCCGCCCCCCACCCCCCAGCCTTCGCAGCACTGCCTCTCCCCTGCTATTCGTTTCCAGTGGGGGGAAATGTTATCTGAAACTAAGCAGCAGGCAAACTGTGTTTTGCATCTTCGTGGCTCAAATGTGACAAATCATCAGGGACGGCTTTAAAACGAGAACGTGAATCCCACTTTGACCTTCCCCCCACACCCAGTGCTTCTGCTCATCTCCCTAGTTGACTGTATTGCCTGTCAGTTGGCTGGGGACACAGGTCGGCTATTCCAAACGCAGAGAGAAATGAACTCTCATCGTTTGCTGTTTTAATGTGCCAAAGTCTTTTTTTTTTTCCTCCTCCCCTTTTGACTGGCAGCACATCTAGTATCTTAGATTGTCCTGCTACAATGGCCCTTTGGTTTAATTTGTTGACCTTAAAGATAAAACTGTCGGTTATTTTACCAGCAAAATAGGTTTATTCAGGAATAGCAGAGAATTGCCATCCAGGACATGCAAGCTATGTCAAAACCATAGGCAAGTCCGGAGCACAAAGCTGAGGAATGCTCTTCTATACAGGGAAGGGGTGTTCCCCCCCCCCCCAATGGGTGGGGCTGTTGTCTGCCAAAAGCCCATTGGAGTAAACTAGGAGTTTGAAGGATAGTGGGTTTTCATTGGCTGAGTTGTGACGGTCTCTTACTGGCTGGGCTGTTGCCAGGCAAGGAGAAAATCTTTCTTCCTCCTGCAGGGGTAGTAAAGTAAGCTTCTTCCTGTTGGGAATGCACACCGCTCTTTTCCCATTGGGGTCTGCAACTGACTGTGAGTGGTAGGGGATGGGAATGCCCCCTTCTGGCCTCCCAACTCCATTTTAAGTGGGGTTTCTTTTATTCAGTTTCACACAGGCGATACCCACTTGTTATGATCTTGTGAAATGACTGTTCAATCTTTCTCACTCGAAAACCTGGTGACTTATGTAAGATTCTTTTTCCTAACTGTATAAGCCTTCTCTGAACCAGCACACTCTTTTGTCGTTTGTTTCTTTGCTACCAAGATAATACACATGTGCTCAAGATCAATTTGTCTAAGACATTTAATACGTTGACAGCACCCCAGGCTCAGGGCATACCTAGTTGCGAGGGCTTTCTCAGCCTCCTTCTCCTTAAGCATTTTCAGGTGCATAGAGGACAGGGAAGTTTCTAGTCCCATGCTCCCATGCCTCATGCCCACTCCATCCATCCATCCATCCATCCACCCATCCATCCTTTCTTTCTTTTTTTTAAGATTTGCTTACTTCTGTTTGCCTTTCAAGACTCAGCTCAAGGTCATCTCTTTCTGAGAAACCTTTCCTGACAGACTCTCCCCACTCCTCACCCTTCAGTTCCTGTCTCCACACCAGCTTAGGGGCTCCTCTGCGCTCCTGGGATCACCATGTTTACATATATCATCCAGCACGATAAGAAAAGTGCAATTTTTAAAACTTGCCTAAATTTATAACTTAATTGTGAAGATCATGAGAAGTGTTTCTAGCTAACATGGATTTGAGAGCTTCCTGTGCACCAAGTACCATTCCAAGAGCTTGCTGCAAATGATCTCATTACAATTTGGGAACAGCTCTGTAGTAGACACTCGTGTTGCCCACCAAACAACCAGTTCCCCTGTTCATGGCCGGCAGAGCCCTAATTTTGTTTGGATATCTACCACTCTTCCCGGCAACTCAAGGAAAGCTATATCCCAATTGGTTGAAACCAACTACTGTGATTCCATTTCTCTTAGGGTGATTGGTTTCAATATGGACATGTGAAAAAAATTCTAGCCAATGAGATATGAAGAGAAATCTAATGCATGGGGGAGAGGGGAGGTGCTTCTTGAGAATTTTTGGATGCCAGAAACTTTAGCAATCATTTTGCAATTAGCAGGGGAATTAGCCTGAGAATAAGGAGACAAAGAAAATGTCAGAACCAAGACATGGAAAATAATTGTGTCTTTGATGGTGTCATTGATTACTGAAGTAATCATCCCAGAAGTATCAGGACTAATTGTTATGTGGGGAGATATAGTTTCTTTATTGTTTAAATTGAATTACTTGTAGCCAAAAGCTTCTTAATCATTGTGAAATCCTTTAGAATGTTCTGTTATTATTTCCATTTTACAAATGAGACAATTGCAGCTCAAAGATGTTAAGAAAGTACTTTGCCTGAGATTAACTGCTTATAAAAAGTTAACCTGTCTCTAGGACTTTTTTTTCTGCTACATTTACTTTATTTTGCAGATAATGAAAACAACCAATTGACTAAGCAGTTCCATAACTCTTAGTGTTCATTAATCAAGAAGTAAATGATGTCAGACTCACTATCTAACTTGCTTATACCAAGCCCCACTCCAATCCCATGCTCCAATGGAACCACCTCTCTCAGTGACACTTGCCTCAGTCCCAGCACAGTGGGCCCCCTCCCTCAGAAGAATGGCCCAACCCCCTGCCAACACCACATCTCCCAACTCAGGAGTTTTGCAGAACCTTGGTTCTGTTGGTGGTGGCAATAGGTCTCATTTCACAAACAGACCAGAGCATACCCACAAATACACCACATTCAGACCATGGAACCAACACGGCCCACAACAGGCAAAGAGAGCCTCTGTAGACAACTGGCCTGAAGGATAAAGTGGCTAGGACATAACAGCAGAGAACATGCAGCACACATTGGAACATTCCCTGAAGTGCCAGGTCCTGGGAAATAGGGGACACTACACGGCATAACACTAAAAGATCTCTTATTCATGAGGCCATTACCCTCAAGAACAGGAGACATAGCTGACTTTCCTAACACACAGAAACAGACACACAGACTTAGACAAAATGAGAAGACAGAGAACATTTTCCCAAATGAAAGAACAGGACAAGACCGTTGCCCGAGATCTAAGTGAAACAGATACAAGTCACATGCCTAATAGAGAATTTAAGTTAATTATCACAAGGATACTCACTGGACTTGAGAAAGGACTGGAAGACATGAGTGAGACCCTTAACACAGAGATAAGGAACAACATAGCAGAAATAAAGGGCTCAATAAATGAAATGAGAAACATGCTTGATGGAATGAACAGCAGGCTAGAAAAAGCAGAGAAATGAATTGTGACCTAGAAGACAAAGTAATGGAAAGTAATCAAGCTGAAGAAAAGATAGAGAAAAAAGAATTACTCAAAATAAGAATAGACTTAGAGAACTTAATGATTCCATCAAATGTAATAACATTCATTATCATAGGGGGAGGAGGAGGGGGAGGAGGAGGGGGAGGAGGAGGAGGAAGAGGAGGAGGAAGAGGAGGAGGAAGAGGAGGAGGAAGAGGAGGAGGAAGAGGAGGAGGAAGAGGAGGAGGAAGAGGAGGAGGAAGAGGAGGAGGAAGAGGAGGAGG